>NW_005842502.1:889853-892525 GCF_000455745.1 Alligator sinensis
AGGGTGCCTCCCACTTTAAGAAGGGAAACACCCTGTGGACCAGAGGGCAGATGGGACCAGGACTGATTGTGGAGTCACCTGACCCAGGAAGCCTGTAGGTGGGGTTAAGACTGAGTGAGGAGTCATCTAACCCAGGAGGAGTCCTGGGCTTAGAGCAGATATAAGCCCCAGGCACTGAGTAGATCTGGTAGTAAGACCTGGAGGCTGGTGAGGGAACATTGTCCAGCAGGAAGGCTGCAACTTCTGAATGCTAGCAAGGAGAGAACAGCAAGAATCAGTCTGGAGACTTGGGAAGCAACTAATAAGGTGGAGGAGGTTCTTGGGGACCCAGGGAGGGGTCTGGAGCCGAGAGCTCTCTCTGGGCTGAGAGCATGGAACCTACAGGTTTCCCTCGCTTTATGCTGTACATGTGTTCCTGGAAAACAACGCATAAATCGAGTTTGCATAAAAGAAACCCACTTTACAATGCAACAAACAGGGATACGTTCCAAGACCTTGACTGTACTGACCCCCAGACCCATTTCTACCACTTGTACAAGACAATTTTGGTACTCACCAACAGCAAAGGGGGGTAGAAGATAAGCTAGCAGGATGCTTAAAAGCCATAATGGAGATGACAACTGCAGAAATACATGTCACAGACAATGAGCGAGGAGCACAGATCCACCCAAGAGACTGTACTTTGGTGTGCATCACTCCCACAATGCACCGCAGAAAGCAGCCGACTGCAGGCTTCCACCACACCAATCACATAAGAGTGAATTTACTTTGCATGTAATGAATTTTTGGTATAAAAAGGGTCATCACATAAGAGCAAATTTGCATGTACAGAACCCACCTAAAGTGAGGGAAAACTGTATTGAGGGGTCTGTGTCAGCTGGAGAGAGGGGCCAGGAGCCTAGGGAAAGGCCGAGTGCGTGTGACCCAATGAGGGGTCCTTAATGCAGAGAGAGAGGCTGAGTGTGTGGGACCTACGGGAAGGCTGAGTGTAGGAGCCCAGAGAGGCTGTGGCAGAGGAGAGAGCTGAGGCCACAGGGCCCAGAGGTGAGATTGAGACAGGATCAGGGACCGCAGGAGGAGTCTGTAGCTCAGGAGGGGCAAGGAGTGAGGCTGGTAGTTCATGGCCCAGGAGGGGCATGTGACATCAGTAGGGGAGGAGAAAGAGCCCTTGTCCCAGAAGAGACAAGGATTGCCAGAGCAGTCTAGCTTGGATGTGGGTCCTGGGTATGACTGAAAAATGCATCCTACTGAGGTTTGTGGTCACAGGTGTGGAACTGTTTGTGGCAGGGTAGCTCCTAAAAAGTGCCACTGGTGACAACCTCCAGGGAAGAGCAAGTATGGAGAGCCTGAATGCCCCAGCCCCCAGTATTTGTGGGTCACCCTTTGGCAGGGGAAGGCTAGGGGAATACACCCTGAGAGAAAAGCACTGGAAGGAGGTTTCTAGTTGTTCTAAGGCCCCAAAGAGGGGACCAGGTAGAGGGACCACAGCAGGGGCTATTACCAACAGGGTCAGAGAGCCCATGAGCTTAGCGGGACCCAGTGAGTGATGGACTGAAGCCCAGAGCAAAGCCTGAGAGAGCTTGAGCCAGCAGAAGGGGTGTTTGTTAGCAGAGCAAGGAGCCCTGAGGCTGATACTGGGGCCCAGCAGGAAGAACAAGAGCTTAGAGAAAGAGTGGAACCAGAAGGGTCCAGAGATCCAGAGAGGGGCTGTAAAAGAATGATACTAGGTGGGTTCAGAGGTCCACTGAGGGGCCAGGGAAGAGTTAGCCCACGGGGCCTGAGAACTCAGAGAAGGGATTGAAAGGGGTCTGAGGGCCCAGAGAGGGGCTGAGAGAGAGGCTGAGGGGTCTGAGGGCCCAGAGAGGGGCTGTATGCATAAATAGAAGACATCAGTGAGGATGACACCTGCCAGGCTTGGGGCATGGTGTAGGGATGGAACAGAGATACGCAATTAGCCCATAAGGCAATGACCACAGTCATCTGGTGATCATTACAATAAGACCAGAGCAGCCTCTTGTATTTAATCAACATTTACATCAAAGCATGGTGGGCAAGACAAAGACAGACTGCCCAGTGAGAGCAGGGTACAAGGAATCTTTTTTGGCCTCAGGGGCTTCATGGCCACTCCTGGAAATGAGACCCTGTGACAATTTCTAGTAATATCTCTTTTCTGTTTCAAAGCCCTGGAGACTGTTTTTAGCTCTGCTTAAAAACATTAACTCAAATGTAGTAATATTAACTCAGGGGCACATTAATTCAGGTATGGAAATGATTGGCAGTCAAGTGTTAGCTGCACTAAGATAGTAATGAATAGGGCTGTGCAAAGCTTTGGGTGCTGATTCAATTTGGAGGAGATTTGGCCTGATTCAGTGACCAAATCCCCAAATCCAAATTGAATCAGGGGACCAATTAAAAGGTCCAAATTGATTCAAATTGATTGAATCGATTCGGAGACCTTCAGCAATTCGGGCAGTCCCCGCTGGCTGCAGTAGGGAGTTGGACCTGGACTCCATGCTGGTTAGTAGGGGGCGGGAGAGGGGAGGTGGAAGGAGGGAAGAGGGGACCATGGGGGGACCCCTTCCTGGCCCCATCTCCTGCCAGCTCCCCCAGCGCCCCTGAGTGCCCTCTGACCCCCGCCCACTCTCCCAGCCCCACCCTCCCATGGCTGCCCT
>NW_005842502.1:892549-910403 GCF_000455745.1 Alligator sinensis
CCCTCTCCCCCAGCCCCCCTTGGCTGCCCTGCCCGCCCCAACTCCTGGCCCTTTAAAAAATAAACAACAGAATCCGTGAACTCACCGGCTCCTGCAGTGGCCTTGGGGCTTCTGGGGGCTTGTGGAAGAGCCCCCCACACAGTTGGGGCAATTGGGGGGTGGGGATTGCCCCCCCCGGGCAGGAGCCAGTGAGTCCAGGAGGGGTTTTGGGGGGGTGGGGAGTTGGCAACAGAGAGTTCCAAAATCCCACCCACCAGGCTCAGGACTGCTGTCTATGCGAGATACCCGTGTGGCCAAGTAAAGGTTCCATGTGTCTGATACAGCTTAACAGGTCAAGCTTTGTCTCCTTGCCCAGCTAAAGAAAGAGCTGCAGACTCAACCATTTCACACCACAAGCCATTTTTCTATTTGACTGATCAGCTACTTAAGGAACAAGTGCACCAATAACTTACAAGGGAACCCTGGAATGGAGTAGTTAGCAGCATACCCAAAGCCTAGCATGGAAATGATTAAAGTTTAACAAGAAAGCTTTTGAAGTTTGTGAACACTGGGAAAACCTAGCACAGATCAAAAGGCTCCTTTAAGCTTCAGCATACACTGAATCAAAAGCCATATCTAAGAAATAGGTAACTCCAAGGAATAAATAGCCATTGGAAGACTGTGAAAACCCAGAAACAACAAGATCTATCAGCCGCTTTCACTGAGACACTAAAATGACCTTCCTACATGAAGATAGCTGGCAACAAGCCACCTACTTCAGCAAGTAACTGATGGCATTACAAATCCTGGGAGTCAAGGGATGACTCTTCACCCCACATGAGCTGCACAGTCACTTTCCACTATGCTGGGAACCAGGATCAAGGGATCCATAACATCCTACCATTGTCAAATTAATGGATGGGAATCAGAAGCCAAATAGGTATCTGTTACTGAGCCTGTAGATGTCACAGCCAGCTGTCTTCCTGGAGCTTTCTATCCCAGTCCAAAAGACAAGAGACTTGCTGCTTTTCAAAACTCTCATGGACCCCAAGCCCTTTGCACTCCTCCAAACATCCTGGATTTTCACTTTTTCTGAAATGCACAGAAGAGGAAGCGTGATGCAAAGTCTTACTGGGCAGTGTAAAAGAAGCCAGTTTCCCTTTCCCTGACTTAGATTGACAGAACTGAAACACATTTACCACCCTATGGCATCTCTTTCTCTCACAGTTACAAACTCTTCAGTTCTTCAGAGCCATACAAGGAAAAAAATAGGAGTAAGACCTAGGAAGTTCATTCTGCAGATCTAGGATGTGGAGCAGAAAGAAAGGAGACTGTTGATTTACTGTCATAGCAGGGAGTGCTACTGCTCCCTCTTACATTATAAGGGACATTTTCTCTTCCTGATGATGTAAGCCATGGACAGGTCACCCAAGTTCTCTTAGTGCTTGGTTGGAAAGTTCCACTTAGGCTCCCTGACCATAAATCTACTATGTCCCAGCAGCAATTGTGAAAAGCAAATGGAAGTGGATGCAGCAACTTTCTGGCTATCTATTAGCCAGGGATATAGGTTACTTTTCATTGTGTGGAGCCTCCAGAAAAGATAAAAGCAAGAGAACTGATCTGATTATCTATTGTTAAATGTGTCACACTTACTGGAGCTAAGATTACATTTGAAAGGAATATTGATGTTTTTTGCTAATAGCTAATGGCCATGCTATTGCTGGACACTTCCTCCTGATAAGGAAGATCATCCCTTCCCTTTCCTGTTTCATAGAATCATAGAAAATTAAAGTTGGAAGGGATCTCAAGAGGTCATCTAGTCCAACCCCATGCTCAAAGCAGGACCATCCCCAACTAGATCATCCCACCCAAGGCTTTGTCTAGCCGGGTCTAAAAAATGTCCAAGGATAGAGAGTCCACAACCACTCTGTGTAACCTGTTCCAGTACTTTATTACCCTCCTAGTGAGAAAATTCTTCCTAATATCTAACCTAAATTTTCCTTGCTGCAACTTGAGACTGTTGCTCCCTGTTCTGTCATCTGTCACCACTGAGAACAGTCCAGCTCCATCCTCTTTCGAATCCCCCTTCTGGTAGTTGAAGGCTGATATTAAATCCCCTCTCCGTCTTCTCTTCTCCAAACTAAATAAGCCCAGTTCCTTCAGAATCTCCTCAGAAGTCATGTGTCCCAGCCCCCAAAACATTTTCATGCCCTCCACTGGACTCTCTGTAATTCGTTCACATCCTTTCTGCAGTGAGGGGCCCAAAACTGAACATAGTACTCCAGATGTGGCCTCACCTATGCTGAATAGAAGGGAATAATCACTTCCCTCGATCTGCTGGCAGAACCAGTCAGCCTTCGGCCTGTACTGGTGCATGGGATTGTTCTGTCCTAAGTACAGGACTTTGCACTTGTCCTTGTTGAACCTCATGGGTTTCCTTTTAACCCAATCCTCCAATTTGTCTAGGTCACTCTGAATTCTAGTCCTCCAGCATATCTACCCCCCCCCCCCTCCCCCCGCCCCCACTTGGTGTCATCTGCAAACTTGCTGAGGGTGCACTCCATCCCATCTCCCATCTTCCACGTCATTGATGAAGATATTGAATCAAACTGGCCCCAGGACCAACCCCTGGGGCGCTCCACTAGATACCAGCTGCCAACTAGATATCTGGCCATTGATTACTACTCTCTGAGCCCAATGCTCCAGCCAGTTTTCTATCCACCTTTCAGTCCATTCATCCAGCCTGTACTTCCTTAGCTTGCCAGTGAGAATGTTGTGGGAGACAGTATAAAAAACCTTGCTAAAATCAAGTTTTACCACATCCATTGCTCTCCCTGCATCCACACAGCCAGTCATCTCACTATAGAAGGCAATCAGGTTGCTCAGGCAGGACTTGCCCTTAGTGAATCCATGCTGAGTGGTCCTAATCACCTTCTTCTCCTCCAAGTGCTTAAATGGATTCCTTGAGAACCTGCTCCATGATTTTTCCAATGTCTGAGGTGAGGCTGACTGGTATGTAGTTCCCTGGATCCTCCTTCTTCCCTTTCTTAAAGATGGGCACTATGTTTGCCCTTTTCCAATCATCCGGGACCTCTCCTGATAGCCATGAGTTTTCAAAGAGGACAGCCAGTCACTTGGCAATCACATCAGTCAACTCCCTTAGTCAATCCAGTCTTATGGACTTGTATATGTCCCGCTTTTCTAAATGGTCCCTAACCAATTCTTTCACCACTGGTGGCTGCTCATCTCCTCCCCAGTCTGTGCTACCAGGTGCAGTAGTCTAGGAGCTGACCTTTCCTGGGAAGACTGAGGTGAATAAGGCCAGAGATTTGATTCAGAAATCCAAATCATTTTTCCGATTCGATTAGGCTGAATCACTTCAGAAGATTCAGAGCCGATTTGGAGATTCAGCCATAGAGTATAATGGGGAATCAATGAAATACCTATAACTTTGTTGTCTTTTGGCTGATTCAGATGAAACTTGTAGGGATGGTAGCTTCTGCTAGGAGCATGAAGCCTACCAGGTTTCAAGGAGATAGTTGCAGGGGTTTCTGGGAAACTGCACCTCAAACTGCTGACAAGCAAAACTCATGACATAGGTGACACCGTGTGTGTGTTACACCACAGGGTAGTGGAAATTTAAGGGGTGGTAGCCCCTGATGAGGCCACAAAGCCTGCCAAGATTCAAGAAGATAGGTGTGTGGGTTTGGGGGGAACTGCACCCCAAATTCTTGAAAGCAAAACTCATGTCACGTGTATATGTTACACCACAGGGGGGTAAAAACTACAGGGGTGGTAGCCCCTGCTCAGGCCACAAAGCCTGCCAAGCTTCAAGGAGATAAGTGCAGGAGTTTGGGGGGAAACTGCACTTCAAGCTGTGGACAAGCAAAACTCGTGACATGGGTGACACGTCCGAAGCATCCAAATCTTCTCTGGATCCGAAGCACGGTCCGAAGCCTCGCGCAGTACATTACTTAGTGTGAATGACTTCCTGCTTTATGGGTGCCAGTGATTTACAGAAAATCTGCTCTATCAGAGCTAGAAAAATCTTGCTCTGGCTACAAAGTAAAAGCAAAATGCAGAAACGTCCAATCAAGCAGGAATTTTCAACGCACTAGAATTCCAGGTATTATCTGCTTCAGAGGTTTTTGGAACAACAACAAATGTTACATGACACTGCTGGCAAGCAAGTAGAAACAACAACAACAGCTGTTATGTTCACCTCCACCCACTGGAATAATTTTGCCAGCTTAGTTAATATTTGCCATCCATTTGAAATGGCCATTTGGGAAGATGTAATAATGCTGGTAAAAACCAACTGCTCTCACTTTTCTGATATTCACTGTTTTGGTTAAGTAAAAACGGTGACGAACATATAGAAACAAAAGAGGTTTTCCCTCAGAGTTACACAGCCAAAGGTTACAACATTTCTACATTGTCCTGAGACACCAGAGAGTAGTAGTTAGCTATGTTAGTCTGAAGTCAGGCCAAAGGCAGGGTAGATATGCATCTTATATTAGTCATATTTAGTCTATAAGGTATGTATCTACCCTGCCTTCTGAGACACCAGGAGCAGGGGAATGAGCTGACAACTAGTCTTGATCCACATCTTGAAGGCAGAATTGGCACTGTACTTCCAAATATTACAAAACAAGCTGTATTATTAACACATGATGGAGGTTTATCATGCTTTTCCTCTGCCCAGCCTGTCATTGTTAAGGGCAAACGTTTCACATGATACACATGCTTTTCTTGCTGCACTAGAGAACACTAAAGAGAGCTGGGGAAGCAGAGCCAACACAACCATCCCAGAGGCAGCAAAACCAATCTGTGCTCATTGTTTCTGCTATTGGGGGCTTTGCTTACAGGCTGTTTCCTTCCAAGAAAACATCATGTGAAAGAAACTGAGTATTTCTGTATATGAGGAGGGATACCTCATGATCAAAGATTTACAGATGCCAGGGGGAATCCTCTGCTATCAGTGACTCTGGTCCTATGTTTCTCATGATATACTATCAGTAACAGACTCACTGTCAGTGTTAGTCAGAAGGACCATCAATGCATGTGCCCACCACTTTAAGGGCCATAACAGGCAGCAGAGCAGCCTGCACATGGCTGTACTCCCAATCATGAGTCACATGGCCAGCAGGAAGCTGCCTGATTGGGAAGTGGGACCAGCTGCCCAATATAAGAGCAGGCCTGGAGTAATAGGGCCTGCAGTTTGCTCCAAGCAGTGGAGGGGGAACATTGCCTGACTGGAGCTGCTGCTCACATAACATCTTAGAGGTACAGGGCAGGAACTATGGGGATGGCAAGAGGTTCCTGGTCCTGGGGCATGACCTAAAACTACACCCTCCTAGGGTAGGATGGTGTGGTGGGGCTGCCTGTGGTGGGGTGGTCCCCAGGAAATGCCACACCAGTTACCTCCCTAATGAAAGACGCCTTACAGTAGGGCTGTGCAAAGCTTCGGTCCCTGATTTGATTTGGCGGAGATTTGACCCAATTCATTGGCCAAATCTCTGAATCCAAATTGATTAAGAGGACCCTTTAATCTCTCCAAATCAAATTGGAACCCTCTGAATTGATCTGGAGAGATTCATAGAGATTCTGAGATTTGGACATAGAGACAGCTTTAAATGTTTTTTTTACATACCTCTAGGTAGCAGGGGCTTGTGAGTGCTGCAATGCTGGGGCACGTAGAGAATCCCATAGTTCCTTAGTGTGCTTGGCAGCAGACCTGGAAGTGGACCAGAAGCACTTCCAGTCCACTTCCGGGTTCACCGGGAAGCATGCTGAGGCCCACCCCCCCCCACCTCCCCCGGTTCAGTGACTGGTGCCTCTTGGGTCTAGGGTGGGGCACCTGGGGTTCCCCTGTGGCCGATCACTGAGCTGGCGGTGCAGGAGTGCGGGGTGGGGGGACCCAGCTCACTCCCCGGCAGATCAGGAAGCAGACCAGAAATACTTCCAGGTTCGCCGCCAAGCGCATGGAGGGCCTCCCCGCAATCCTGTGGGATGCTCCATGCCCCCCAGCATCTCAGCGTTCATGAGCCATGCCTGCTACCTCAAGGTATATAGAAAAAACTTTCAAAAGCTGTGTCTATGTCCAAATCACTGATTCTCTGAATCAGCATTGAATCTTCAGATTTGGATTTGGCTGAATCGAATCAGAGACAGTGATCCAAATCAACTAATTGAATCACTGTCCCTGTTTTGGGCTGAATCTGAATTGAATAGGGCCTGCTTCACACACCCCTACCTTATAGCTTCACCCCCCACAATTTGTTGGGTAACCCGGCAAGGAAATCGGCAGGACCAAAGGGGTCCAGGGTAGGATAAGGAGCCCAGAGTGTATGAGGGGCATGGAGCTCAGAGTCTGGAAAGGGCATGGAGCTTAGTGAGAGGCAAGGAGCCCAGAGTGTGTGTGAGGGACATGGAGCCTGATGGGGGGCAAGGAGCCCAGTGGCCAGGAGTCCAAGCGTGTGTAAGGGTCAAGGAGTCCCCATATGAGTGAGGGGCACGGAGCCCAATGAGTGAGGCCAAAGTTAGGGGTCGGGATATGGATAATAATCTGGATGCCAGCTGCAAGTCATGGGACACAGTATAGGGAAGGTCGGAGCTGTGTATAACACCCTTGGCATCAGGATATAAAATAGGCAGCCTCCTGCATTATTACATCCTCTTTTGTACATCAAGGCATAGGAGGCAAGACAGGGAAGATTGCCCTAGATAGGTGAGCAGGCCTATGTTGACCAGTCTCGTGACTTCCCCCTGTCACAGCATGAGGCATTTCAACTACTTGGACCCCTCCAATTCACAGCAGCAGCTGTAGAAATTATCAGAGAAGGAGCCAAACCTTTACAAACTAATGCTTGACTTCTCTCTTGAAAAACTAGTGCTTCTTTCCTTCTTCAAATCAGGCAACTGACACAAAAGTACATACTAGGTAAACCTACTGGGTGCAAGACCTGTATGCACCCATGTCTGTGTGGCTGCAAGTGACTCAGTTCCATTGGCTTGGCTGAAAGGGGCATTCAGGTGAGGGAGATTCTTGGAGGTTCCTTTCCTTTTCAGTGCTTCTACTTCAGAATTTCTATTCTTTGTGCACTGGCATTATGCTGAATCCTGCTGATGGTCTGAACCCTTGGACACTGCAACATGGCAGTGGCAAGATCCGGGACTTGGTAAATCCCAAAATTGCATGTGTCACATTTCATTATCAAACATGCCAGCCCCCCAGTCATTTTGATGGTGCATAAGCAGGACAAGGGTTATACAGCCTGGCCATATTTATACATCAAGGACATTGCTATGGTATGCAGGATAAGCTCCACTGCATCACAAGGGAGTATGCGACTGTGGATTGGTGATACTGGGACCACAATGAAAAGCAGGAGTAGGAAGATAAGTTTGCGGCAGTATCATCAATTTTCCAACTTCACTGTGTCCTCTAGTCATTTTCTTTTATAGATATAGACATGGGGGAGAAAAAAGAAACTTGAAGAGCATTGTCAATTCAAATGAATTTCCAGGTGCCTGTCACTGAACAACCATCACCCATCAGAGCACAAGAAAGGCAATAAAACCAATAGAACTAATAAAGGGAAGCCATGTACGGCTTGACGGATCTGGCTGTCCTTGACATGTGACAGCCAATTTCACCAAAAGGGCAAACTGAAGCTGCATCAACCATGCTTGTCCACAGGATAAGTGAAAAAACCAGCAGTGACTCTGAAGTTTACACTCTATTCTTAAACTCCACTAAATTGCACAAAGATAACTACAAAACTATATACTGTCATCATTAGCTGAGTAATTGCTGTTCAGCTCCCATGCCAAATAAAATGGGAAACTGCATACAGATATAAAAGGTGCTCTATCTTCAATTCTCAAACCCTGACCCCACCTGTTCTCTAGTAATGAGTTTCACACCTCTGTGAAAGTGACTATGGCTGCTTGGGCTCCTTTGCTGTTTCCTCAAAGTGGGATAACTGCTAACATTAAGCAGTTTAACTCAAGAGTTCTCAAACTACACTGCACAGAACTCTTGCTGCAGCCTGCTGAGGCCTGGCTGGTCACCTGGTGCCAGCTCATTTCCTTGTTTCCAGCCTTTAGACTACCTCACAGTGACTAAAAATACATGACCTAGTGAAGTATAAGCAATTGCTGTAAGATGCCAGAGGTATTTTACAGGATCATGAATGGGGAAAATGGTGATCACACATGGGAGTTGAATAGTAAATCGGATCTCTCTCTTAAGATGTGCAGACTACAGAACAGTCTGTGCCTATGGTCATCATAGCACTTCAGCAGTGCCTCAACACCTGGTGGCTATGCTGCCCTGTGACACTGTCTCAAGCCTCCACTCCTCTTGCAGGGTTTTGGAGAACACAAACCTGCTTTTTTATGTAAATGCTGAAATTACTACTGAGCAAAAGAGAGGAGGCACCTAGGCTGTGGTCCCAGCTGCCTACTCTGGGTGACTGACTCCATTGGACCAAACCTGCTGTTCTGAATGAGAAAAGTAGGACGCTTGTCCAGAGGATGGCACTGGCTTTTGAATAAATCTGAAGCATCATTTTACCTGCCACTCTTGGTACCGGAGCCAGGGATGGTCTATGACAGCAGTTCCCAAACTCTGACAGATTGTGCACCACCAATTTAAAATGATACAATTTTAATTACCACCAGCAAATCTTTATCATATAAAGTAATTATAATAAATTTCTTAGCTTGTACCACTAACAGATTGTCTGCGTACCACTAGTGGTACCCATACCACATATTGGAAACTGCTGGTCTATGATATACATAGTTAAGTGATTCAAACACTGACATCCTCCAAAGCCCTTTTGATCTACAGCAGCACTACATTACCTTTTAATTTCCCAGATGTATGGGTACAACTCACGAGGCTATTGATGGAAGGGACGAGAAGCACCACAGTGAGACACGATCTAACAAAGCAGCCCAGGCCAGTCCTTTGGAAGAAGCCATTCTTGACACTATAATGAGAGCCACTAAGGAAAAATTGTTTCTTAGTCTGCACCAAAACTAACTCAGGAACTATTTACAGATGATCAAACAGCTTTTCAGAATGAATGCTTAGAGCAAGAAATGTATAGACTCCATAGGTAGAGGAATGCCTGATGGAAAAGAGTCATCGCAATATTCCCAAGGCCTGGGATTGAGCTCCATTCAGGATCCCCCGCATCTTTGCTCCCATGTCTCGCCTTCCTTGGCAGAGCCAGCTAACTGTGCTGAGCTCCCTGCTGCCACAGACCTTGTATGCCTTGTTTAAGGCTGATTCAGAGCAGTCTGCATTGCAGGCTAGCCCTGGTGATGCGGCATACAAACTCCACAACCTAAGATAACATAGAGCGCATCTACACGTGCCCCCCACAGCGCAGTTGTTACTGCGTCATCATTTAGTATCTGCTTTAGGAAGTACTAAATGACAGCTCAGTAACAGCCATTATTGCACTGTCCTGGTGGCTCACATATTTTTAACAGCTACATTGCTGTAGGGATGTGCTATAGCAAGAGATGTAGCGTTGGCATCATGGTTTGTGCCCACAAGGTACCTTGCTATAGCATGTTGCTATGGCAACATAGCATCATGTGTAGATAAGTATACTCACAGACTAAATAAGCTATTGTGGTCCCAACCTGGGTCACCCTGTCCCTTTGGAGATGTGCCACATGAAAGAAGGAGCTGTCAGGGATAACACAGACCTGCTGTGAGGAAGGGGGGATTTCTACTCTTCACCAGCCCTTTGGGGCGGCAAATACATACTCACTTCTGAGCCTGACTAGGGCTGCAGTCTACCAGGGTTCCCAAAGGAAGAGAATCCTACCAGCACCTTATGTTAACCCATTCCTGTTTGGTTTCCTTCTGATGGTTGCTAACCCTCACAGACCCAGCTGGAGGGCTGAGGGTTCAATGACTTGATTGGCGTGGAGGTGTAAAAGAGGGCTGAGTAGAGTTGTCCTTGTTATGCCATTAGGGAGTGCCTTGGGAAGGGACCTCAGCTGCCTCTCAGATCAAACTGGATTTGCTGAGGGGCTCCTCATAAAAACAAACAACCAAATAAGAACAAACCAGACATGCAGATGACTCAGCCAGTGTCAGCAATGGGAAGGAAGCAACTACAGTGAGCATGAAACCAGGACAAACTGCCCTCAGCATTTATTCAGAGAATAAAAAACTCAAGAGTGGAGCTTTACTCTTAGTCCTTGGTGGGGCTCAACAAAGCCTACAGTCATATCAGTTCCATCAAGGGATCCTAAGAAATGCAAAACTCTAGAAATCTTGGTTCAGAGCTTATGCAATTTCTTAGTTGGTCCAATAAAAGGTTAAAAAATTAATTTTTTTTGCAAGCTTTTGGGCACACATGCCCTTCCTCAGGCTCAGGGAAAATTAAAGATGGTAAAAAGTCCCCATCAGTAGAAAATAAACTTCATTTTCAGTGTCCTCTGTGGAAAAATGATGTTTATATTGTACCTATGGGAACTTTTTACCATCTTTAATTTTCCCTGAGCCTGAGGAAGGGTGTGCGCGCCCAAAAGCCTGCAGAAAAAAAGATTTTTTGTTGCAATTTCTTCATTGGTCTAATAAAAGGTATCATCTCTGAACCAAGAGTTCTAGAGTTTTGCATTTCTTTTTGTCTCAAACCAACACAGCTACCAAATACATCCCTGAATCAAGTGATCCTTGTACTTGATGCACTAATTAATATTATGGCTGCAAGCCCCTAGAACACCATCTTTCACATGACATAAAAGTGTCAGTCATACAATTCACAATACCCTGCACTGATTCTGATCACCAGGGAATGAGTGATGAGATCAGATACACATTCAGCTTTTGCAAGGAACATGGTTTAATTAACTATTTGACTGTTTACAAGTCCAACCCAATAACTACCCTTTGCTATTTGCATTTCTTTAAACTATGAAGAACTGATTAGAAGTTTTAATTGTTTTCTGAAACTTTGAAGCCTTACAGATGTGTGACAGACCTACTTTAAACGTTTTACAATAAGAGTCTGTATCAAATTCTAGACTTAATTTATCCAAGAACTTGTTAAAATTTTCTCTGTACTGACAAAATGAATGCACTTTTGAAGTCATTTACTTACCAATAAATTACAATAGCCTGAAATCATTAGCAACAAAGTAAATTGTTTTAATTGATTTGAACTTAGTTATGACCCAGAAATTCTGTTTCAGTGCAAACGCGCTTTCTAAAGGACTAAAATAACATATTAATCTTCTTTCCATCCTGTCATCTTTGAAAGCCTCTCTGCTCCAAAGAGCTGCACAAACAAAACGACTTGTCAAAAAAGGGCATTGCGCAGGTCCTAGTGAGTGCAAGTTCCCTCTGGAAAAACCCAGAACACCTGGATAAAATAGGCCACAAGGTCTCTTCTCTCACATTCTCCCCTTGTAATTGTGGTGTTCTTTCAGAGCTGCTGTTCTCTGGGTCCAGTGTTTATTTCCTGGGCTAGCGGTTAGGACTGCTAAGAAGGTGTGCACTGGGAAGGACTCTCAGAGCTCTCTGTGGTGTTGCCAACATCCAACTGTGCTAACAAGCTAGGAAGCACATCCCTGCCAAAACTCCTCAGCTGATGCCTGGCTCACAGAAAGCTGTCTGTAACTGCTGTGTGTGTTACCATAGTAAGGAAGGGTCCCCTGTCTGATGGTAAAGGTGGGGAAGGAAAGGAAGGAGGGTGTTTCTAGAGAAGAAAATACTTTGGAAGAAAGTTATTGGCAAGAGTATAAGGACCAGTCTTGGGGCCATGCCTTAGCCCTAGTATTGGGCTTCTTGGAACTTTAATGGCTGATAGAAGCGTAGTATCAAGATCAGCCTGATGGGACAAGCAGCAGCAGGGATAGTACGTGCTTGAATTTCCTGAAGTCTTCTCACAAGAAGGCTCTACTGAGCCTAGCCCACATCGGGAACTACACCAGGTTGGACCTGTGCTTAGATTGCCAGCAAATTGTGCTGATTTTTTGGGGATGCCTGGCTGTGCGAAAAGCTGTTAACGCACTGTATGGCAACTAAGGGACAAGCACAAACAGCACATGAATTTTTAAACAGGTTTTCTTGCTCATGCTAAGCACACATTTGCATTCAGCATGCGTTAGTCAAGACAGATGCTGAGAAGATGTCTTTGCTCAGTGCAGATGAAACCTTTTGCCCACATGTTCAATGACCCCCACACCACATTGCTGGTTTGGCCATCAGAAGCCACAGGATACACATAGATACACAGGATGTTAGGGCTAGGATTTAGAGAAACCTAGACAAATTGGAGATTGGACCATATGAAATCTCATGAGTTTCAATAAGGACAAGTGTAAAGTCCTACACTTAGGACAGAACAATCCTGTGCACTGCTATAGCCTGGGAACTGAGTGACTAAGTAGCAACTCTGCAGAAAAGGGCCTGGGGGTTACAGTTGGCAATAAGTTGCATATGAGCCAACAGTATGTTGTTGTTACAAAGAAGTCTAATGACATACTGGGATGCATTAGTAGGAGTGTTGCCAGCAGATCAAGGGAAGTGATTATTGTCTTCTATTCAGTACTGGTGAGGCCACATCTGGAGTCCTCTGTCTAGTTTTGGGCCCCCACTACAGAAAGGATGTGGACAAATTGGAGAGAGTCCAACAAAGGGTAACAAAAAATGATTAGGAGGCTGGAGCACATGACTTATGAGGAGAGGGTGAAGAAACTGGGCTTATTTAGTCCGGAGTAAAGAAGACTGAGGGGGGATTTAATAGCAACCTTCAACTACTTGAAGGGTTCCAAAGAGGATGCAGCTAGACTGTTCACACCGGTGGCAGATGACAGAAGACAGAGCACTGTTCTGAAGTTGCAGCTAAGGAAGTTTAGGTTAGATATTAGGAAGAACTTTCTCGCTAGGATTGCAGCTGCCCGCTGCAGCTGCCCAGAGTCCAGGCTGGCTACAAAAAACTGGGCCAGGCTCTGGAGTACTGTGATCAGCTCTGTGCTGGCAGTGACTGCATTCACACCCCAGAGTGGACAGTGGGGGAGAGGCCAGGGTTACGCAGCCTCACGCCCCTTCCCTATCATCCACTCTGAGGCGGCACATGTGCACCCACCAGTATGGAGCTGATGCTGGGGCTCCACAGCAAGCGCAGCGCCAGCTGCTTCCCAGTGGTGGGGCTGGGCCAGGAGGCTCCACTCCTCCCAGTGCTGCCACTGCCACCCACCCGACACAGCTGAGCCCACCTGAGTCCCACCTGCTCTGAGCCCAACCCCAGCCCAGCTCCTGCACTGGGATGAAGCTAGCACTGCCCCTGCCAGGAGCACCATACCTTTGTGGGCTTAGCCGTGCAGGGTGGGTGGGTGATGGCAGTGCTGGGTAGGTGGCTACAGGAGGGCTAAAGTGCCACCCCTGCAGCTGGCTGATGGGCAGGCTCTGGGCCGTGGCCCGCTGAGGCCCTGCTGCAGCCCAGGGGCTGGCTCCCCAGGGAACCACAGGGGCTGCGGTGGAGCCAGAGCATTGTCGGGTTGGACTTTGCCTGGTGGCCCAGCAGCCCGGCTCCACATATGCGCGCATCTCATTCTGTGTGTTTGTCTGCCTCTGTCTGGTTCTATGGGTGCACACGTTTCTGGCTCTAGGTGGGTGTGTGCATGTGTATATTCTCTTTGTGTGTTGGTTCTCTGTGTTTGTGCACATATGGTTCTGTGGGTGTGCGCATGTGCGTGTGTCTGGTTTTCTCTGCGTGGATGCATGTGTGTCTGGTTCTCTCTCTTTTCGCCTTTTTTTTCTCTCTCTCCTCTTTTTCTCTTCTTTCTCTCTCTCTCTCTCATCACAACATGCTTAACAAAAAAGGAAAGCACAACAACAAAGGTAGTATATGAAGTTTTATTTATTGTCAACAGGTTTAGAATTTTTATGAAACCTGGTATTTGCTGTAAAAATAAAAAATAAAAAGGGCAACTTTTATGATTATTAACTATATTAATATGCAGCATGTCGTGCTATGTACCCCCTGCCCCGGTTTTGTTTTTTTCTGGCATGCCAGCACTCTGGCACCTTACTAGGTAGACATTGTGGCTTCTTCAGCACTCTGGCCAAAAAACATTGCCTACCCCGGTCTATGCTGCCACTTGGGGCTGCACCTCCCAGCCACGTGCACAGCTCCCCCCCCCACCCCACTCAACTCTGGCTGTCAGCCAAGCCAACCCAGAAGCTCGCAACTCCCATCTCCTTGTGTTCTCAGCTAAGAGATTCACATGGACACACTGACCTTTTCATTAGGTGTCACTCACTTAGAAATGCTTAGGGATTTCATGCATCAGTCTGTTGTTCCCTTTCTACCATAAAAGTATTGATGGCTGCAGGATGGGATCCTGTCCTGCTTTCACCCATTCCTCACCCAGTTCATTGATGCATCTGGCACAAATCTGCCCAGCACAATGGGTTCTGTGTGAAACCGTCTGGCCATGTACATGGGCACTCTTTTTCCAGCTTGCAGTCAAACGTCTCCCATGCAAAGCTGTGTTAATGCAGTCTCAGGATCAGGAGCCTGAGTTGCTTTGGCACACATCCCAGCAGACCCTGTGCCAAGCAGGATCCCTTCTACCTGTAGCTTTAAGAATCACATATTTTCCTCACATTTCCCAGCTTGCACCTGTTTTGGTTTCTATCTAGGATTTTTTAAGCTCTCGCCCCAGTTTGTTATTTAGTGACTTGTAAGGAATATCTGGTGTAGCAACTTGCCAACAATAGCTGCTGATATGATAAGTGTATTTAAGTTTCCATGCTCATTCCACTCAGCATCCTTTCATGACCAAAACCTGTCAAGCATGTTTAATCCTTGTAAAGGTTCAATGATTTTATGGTCAGAGACACACAAAGAGATGAAGGCATGCACAGGCATTTCAGCTGCAGGGCACAGCTGTAGGGCACAGAGTACTATGTTTATGCATGCTGCAATCAGAATGGATGACAGGTTTTAGGATCTTTTTATTTATTTATCTTAAAGATAATGTAGAGGCTGAAGGCTCAGGACCAGAGAGCAGAATGAAGCTGAATTTTAGTTTATTGCATGTGGAGTAAACTTAGCCAAACAAAAAGGTGTGGAGATGCTGCAAAAAGCATCTATACCCAGCCCAGTTTTGCCCTGTCTGAATCATACTGGAAACGGGAGAAGGGGACCTAAACAAAATGCATAGTGGCTGAGTGCAAACGCTACCACAATAGCCTGCATATTCAGAATTACATAGCAGAAGGCAGGGCCACACAGGAAATGATACACTCATAAACGGGACATAAATGGCATGTCTTAAAACCTTTAAAGAACAGTTTTATGTACAAGCAGATTAGTTCTCCATTCTCATTGCGTCTGATGGGACTAATCACCATCCCAAATCAGTATTTCAGCTGAACCTAACATTGAAAATCACACATAATTACACTGATTAATTCTGCTGAAAACATACACTGTTTTGCTACAAAAATGCAAATATAACATAATGCATGGGAAACACAGATAGTAGGCCTGTGCAACATACTCGATTTGGATTCATCTGATTTGGAGGACAGTCATATGGTTCAGAGATTCAGATCACTGTCCTAAATCAATTCGGCCGAATCAGCTTCAGAAGATTTGACACCAATTTGGAAATAGACTATAATGGGGAATCACTGAAATACCTATAACTTTGTCATTTTTGGCTGATTCAGACAAAAAATGCAGGGATGGTAGCCCCTTCTGAGGGCACAAGGCTTGCCAAGTTTCAAGGAGATGGGTGCAGGAGTTTCTGGGAAACTGCATCTCAAACTTCTGACAAACAAAACTCATGGGGGGGGGTGGGTGGGTGTGTGTGTGTGTGTGTGTGTGTGTGTGTGTGTGTGTAAGGCATGCCCTCACTGGCACTGGGGCCTCCACACAACAAGGTAGTGTGCCCCAGTGCCAGTGAGGTCTCCTCTGCCCCTACAGCCTCATCCTGGTCCACTACTTTAAATAACAACAAGCATCTCAGGCAGCCAAACTGTCACAGAGCCTTTCTTTCCTTTCCTGCAGGAGCTTCTTTTCCAGACGGTGCCAGAGAACTCTCCCTGCCAGCCCCAGCCCTGGGGCTTAGATGTGCTCAGAGCCCTGCTTCCTTCCAGTCAACTGACTAGGGACAGGTGCTAGGGGTGTTGGTCTAAGGACATGGTGCTGGCAGACAAGGTTCTTTGGGTCAGTCTGGTATCTTTTAGTAGACCAACTCGATAGTTGGAGAAATATATCTTAGCAAGCTGTCGGGTTGAAAAACCCTTTGTCAGGCTGAGGAAGCACCTGCAGTTAGTGTGTGTGTTCTTCCTGGATGGAAGAAATAGTAAAGAAGCCAGAGGCTGGCATGCAATGCAGGCAAGAAAGCCAGTCAGTGAAAATGGAGATGAAGGAGTTGAGGGTAAGAGACAGGCTGGGGTAGGGGAGAAGGGGGATGCAGCAGGTAAAAGTGGAGAGGTACCTGCTGCTACCTGGGGAGTCAGATGTCCGGCAGGTTGTAGTGTGTCATAAATTCAATGTCTTTATTGAGTCCATGAGTTTCTGTATCCAGGAGGTTGATGAAGTGAAGTTCATAGGCCCATCTGTGAAAAGTGGTTTGTAAATTCAAACAAGCACCAAACCTTGCTAACCTCATCACCAGAAGCCAACTTCCTACAGCCCAAAACACAAAACCTGCCAACTTATCTCCAGTACCTCCACAAACTGCGCACCAGAAACTATCAAAGACAACAATACCCAACTACCTGTGGGAGCACATTTCTCACAAAAAAACCACTCTGTCTCCAGTCTCTCAGGCCTGATCCTCAAAGGGAATTTGCAAAACACTTTTCACAGATGGGCCTACAAACTTCACTTCATCAACCTCCTAGATACAGAAACTCATAGACTCACTATAGACATTGGATTTAAGACGCACTACAACCTGCTGGGCATCTGACTCCCTAGGTACCTCTCCACTTGCTCTCCTTCAGCCACCTCACTAGTGCCTGCATGCCTGGTGACAGCAGCTTGCCCCAGTCAGGGAACATTGATCCCCTGGGACATCTCCATTTGGTTCTCAAGCTCCCTCACTATGGGGATCACCTGGCTAAGGAGGGCATCGCCAGCTCTGAGGGTCTCAGTGGCCTCGAGGAATGGTTTGAGGATCACCAAGATCTGGGAGATGGCATACCACTCAGCTCTGTTAAGGGGACCACTGATCCCAATCTCATGGATAGCCTTCTGTTACTCCACCAGCCTTTCCAGCATCAGGTATGTGAAGTTCCACTGAGTCTCCACATCCTGCATCATTTTGTGCTGTGGGATGCTCAGCTCCGCCTGTTTCTCCCACAGCATCTTGCCCGCCTTGATGCTGCGGTGGAAGTAACCCACCACCTCCTGCATTTTGAAATCAGCTGGGTGGTAGTGACAGTGCCATCACTGGCAGCCCAGTCCCCCTCCAAGTCATCCTTGACTGTGAGGTGGAACTTGTGCCACACAGCGGATGCCAACAAAGTTGGCACCATGGAGCACCTTAACCATATTGGCCCTGTTGTTGGTGACCATGAACCCACGGGTGAGCTTGCCCTATCCAATGAGTCACCCCTGCACCATGCGGTTCAAGGCTCCCATGATCTGCCTTGCTGTGTGGGATTTATCCATCACCTCGGCTTGAAGGAGAGCCCATCAATCACCTGACTATCGCACCAGTGCCCTGTGAGGGAGAGGTAGGCGTGATCTCCACCCCAGCTGCTCCAGATATCCGAGGTGAAGTACAAGGCTACTTGTGGCCCTGCCTTGCAGAGCTCCTCCCTCAAGTACTCCCTGCATGCCTCATACAGGGAGGGCACCACTGTCCTGCT
>NW_005842502.1:910449-911186 GCF_000455745.1 Alligator sinensis
AAGGTGGTGTGTGTGGGCACTTGTTAGGATGAGGCATGAGTTCCATGAGCTACCTGAACCCTGGCCGCTCAACTAAGGAAAAGGGCTGGTCATCCACAGCAAGTCTCTCTCCAATGCTCTGGGTGACTTCGCTCACCTTCAGAATGTGCCCCCCTTTGTCTGAGGTTTTCCCCCCAGTGTTCCAGGGTGGTTCGACTCTGCTTCATGGGGACGTAGGCTTTGGAGCAACAGGGGGACTTCCCTTTTGGCACATCCCACTGGTGCCAGGCTGAGAAGGAGCAAGGGCAAGGGGGTTCTGCCTCCTGAGATGCAGCAGCATCGCCGTGGTGGTGAAGTGTTTTACCTCCTTGCCCCGGCTGATCTGCCTTCGCCAGTGCTGACAGATAGCATACTTTGGGATCATCTGCCACCTCAAAATTATCCCACACTACACTACTCCCCCTCACTTCTGGGTTGAGGATGGGGATCCTGCCTTATCCCCCTCCTCAGCAGGCAGAGGCACAACAACAGGGGAAGCTGAGCCACCTGCCCCCACAACCTCCTCTGAGGTGCCTTCTGGAGAAGGAGACCTGGGTCTAGGGGAACTTTGAGGGATGTGGAGCACAAGCTCAGATTCCCTCTCAGTCCCCAGAATTTCTTTTGCTAGGGTGCTCAGGTCCCCTGGTTCCAGATCCAGCTTCTCCTCTGGCACTGGGAGGTGAAATTTGGGTGGAGGAGACTGTCATTCTGCTGCTGGT
>NW_005842502.1:911243-926850 GCF_000455745.1 Alligator sinensis
GCCTCCCACGGGCAGCAGAAGACTCATGGCTGCCAGGAAAGAGCATGCATCTCTGTTTGGGGGGGATGGGATGGGACTTGCAGCTCTAGCTCTCCCCCTACCCCCTCTCCCTCCCCTGCAAGAAGACCTGGCATCTGCCTTTCCAGCACGCTTCATATTAATCTTTCCTGTGCTGGAAAGTGTGTGTGTGTGTGTGTGTGTGTGTGTAGCTATAATATCTCTTCTTCTCTGATGTATGACTGTCTGACTTCTGTATTGTGTTTAATAATATCTCTTCTTCTTCTTCTTCTATGATGTATGTCTGACTTCTTCTTCTGTGTTGTGTTTAGTTTGCAAGTGTGCACAACTATATAATATTTCCTTTCTGTGCATGTGTGTGAGTGTGTGTAATGTATATGTTTTCCTGCACAGTGATGGATCACACCACCAGGGAAAACGCAGCTTTCTTTTTAAAAAAGGGGGTGGGGCGGAAACAAGAACAAATAAGAGGTTTTGGGGGGAAGAATAAGTTGAAAGACATGGATTGGATAGGGATAAGTAGAGGAATTCTAGTTAGTAAGCTGTATCCAACCCTTTCAAAGAACAGAAACTAGCAGGAGACTGACTAGGTAGGAAGCCAAGCCAATCCAGTACCTTTCAGACACTGTTGCTCAGGCAGAAACCGCTCCCAAAAGGGACAGAAAGGCTGCAGACAGAGGCTTATATGCTGTTTTTACATCCCTCCCCCCAGAGCACTGTGATTGGAAGGGGACTCAGGGAAAGGTCACAGTCACTGGCCAGCTACCCGCAGATGTCAGTCTTCCCCCCACCCCCTCTCCCTCTTCTCAATTTCTGTTCCCTTAAATGACTGCCTTCCGAATCTCCGAATCTTTTCCCACATCTTTACCGAATCGATTCAGAGGGGGTTTTTTCCTTCCAATTCAATTCAGATACAGTGATTTGGCCTCTGAATCAGGCTGAATCTCCTCCAAATCAAATCAGACCGAAGATTCGCACATCCCTAACAGATAGTAAGAGAGACGCAGCTCAGACGAAAATGCTCAGCTGCTGAAGAGATCTAAGTGACTGAGTTTACTAAAAGGCCAGTGTTGATTCCTACATCTGTCTACTGATTTCTACCAAAGAAAACAGCAAAGAAAAAGCAGCAGGAGTATGACTAGTGAGCAGCACTGCACTTCATAAAATGCATCAAGTTATTTCTACTTCAGAGGAAAATAAAAAACAACATAATAGAAAGGCTGTTGGAAACAGCACGAAGGCTGCAGACTATCTGCATATTCAAGTGTCTGATGTGGCCTGAAGAAACAGGTAGATCAAGTGAGGGAGTTCTGCCAGATGCAACCAGCTAGGGAGGCAATCCTGAAGCAAAAGGAACTCTACAAGGTTTCTTGGACTGAATTATTTAAAGCCCTGTAGAAGAAATGGAACAGGCAGTGTGCAAGAGAGAGGGTAATAGTCTGGAATTCCTCCTTTTCTATCTCTGTGCAATGCTAGCATTACAGAACAAATTGATGTAGCACTAGAAGCAAGCTCCTTACAAGCAGGAGAAAGGGAGAGGAGGGTAGTAGCTGAATTCCAAAAGCCCACTCATCTCATGGAGGAAACCAATGTTAATATGTAGTACTTAAAGTGGAAAGGGATCTATTTCTTCTTAACTGTCTCTTGCTGCAGAAAATCTGAAAAGGTCATTGCAAATAAATTGCTTGGTTTTCAATTTTAAAGCTGCACTTAACCAAACACTATCAGTCTCCAGATACTATAGGAGAAAAAAAACAACAACACAACTGATGTGGAGTTCCTCTTCCTCCCACATTTCAAACCACAGCTGCCAATCTGTTGGCCTCTTGTTACATGTGGGCAACACTGATGGAAATGACTCGCTGTCATGATCCTCTCTCTGAAATACATAGTTTGGCCAATCTGCTAACAAGTATCAAATTACAACTGGGTCACAAAGAGAAGGACAACAACTTAATTGAACAGCATTTTCCAGGGAGATCCTTCACCTGGGAACATAAATGAGGATGGCATGTACATAGATGTATATGCACAAAGGTTCACATAGCTTCAGGCAGCCTTTCTATTACACTGAATTCTTCTCCTCCCACTACTCACCTATTGCCTGCCTGTCAGTCCAGGGCTGTAATATTCTGAGTGATACATAGCCCATGCAGGGAGTGGTGCCATCTGGTCTAGTGGAAGACCACAATTTGTTGGTTTAGCTTCGTGAAGCAGACTGAAGTTAATGCGACATGAGCTGTTTAACACCAACTGCAGATAATCCTTGCCTGAAGATTCTCTCTGGGAGGCCCAAAGGGTACTTAGCTCATCTTTTCCTGCCTTGATGTGTGGACATCTTAAGCTTATTTAACACATTTGAGCAGTAATGCATGACTACACCCTTATAGTGAGAACATCTGTCTGGGCACACAGGCTGGTTCTTGCCTTTCCCTAGTACTGCTGCCCACCTGGGCTGTACTTACACTGTTCAGTGTTTCAGGCTGAATTATATCTATCCTGCCTACATTCAAATAGTACAGATGAGCACAGGCACTGCCCCAGACTGCAATTAGTCCTGCAACTAGAGTGGCCACAAGCAATGCAGCAGCATTATGTCGCAGCTGGTAAAGCGAGCAAAACTCTGGCTTGCATCCATAGATGCTTCTCAAGCTAATCCCAGGATGTTATTCTCCCGCTGTACTCGGCTTTGGTGAGGCCGCAGCTGGAGTACTGCATCCAATTCTGGGCCCCCAATTTAAAACGGATGTAGAAAAGCTTGAGACAGTCCAGAGGAGAGCTACGTGCATGATCAGAGGACAGAAGAACAGGCCCTATGATGAGAGGCTGAGAGCCACGGGACTCCTCAGCCTGGAAAAGTGCAGGCTCAGGGGTGAGCTGGTGGCTGCCTGTAAGTATATAAGGGGTGTACATCAGGATCTGGGAGAAAGCCTGTTTACCAGAGCACCCCAAGGGATGACAAGGTCAAATGGTCACAAACTCCTCCAAGATGATTTCAGGCCGGACATAAGGAAAAAGTTCTTTACTGTCCAAGCCCCAAGGCCTGGAATAGAATGCCACCAGAGGTGGTGCAAGCACCTACTCTGGACTCCTAAGAAACATTTGGATGCCTATCTTGATGGGATCCTTTGACCCTAGCTGACTTCCTGTCCCTGGGGCAGGGGACTGGACTCGATGATCTTCCGAGGTCCCTTCCAGCCCTAATGTCTATGAAATCTATGAAGCATTAAACAGCTAACAGCTGAGTCCCTTTACCTGTTTCCAAGCTTGGAACATCTGAATAGCAGAGGTTCCTCTGGCCTTGTGTGGCCATCATCACCTGGGGGAGAACTCATTCACATCTCCTTCAGCCAAAAACCAAGCACTGTGAGGAACCTCTCTCTCCTCCTTCCCAGTACTGCCCAGACCCTGCACCCCTAATTTTCCAGCACTGCAAAAAGGATGGCTCCAAGACTGATCCACTCTTTACCTCTCTAAAGGAAATACTTGAGGGACCTGGCTTCAGGGACAGATTGTGAGCAAAAGCCAATAAGCACTCTGGCTTCCTGAACCATTCAGCTGAAATTAGTTGCCTACCTTGAGCTGCCAAATTCAGACCTGTTGTCACTGGGGATGGGGACAATGCTTCCCTCATCCCCACAACAGATCTTTCACTGGCAATTTGCAATTTGAAAAATCCAGCCTAAGGTAGCCAACATCATCCTGGCTGGGATGTGAGCTCCGGGGTAAAGTACTTCTGCTTCTTTCTGTGCACCAAGCAGGGTCTGTATGCACTTGTAGAGTGTACACAGTGCTCCCATGTACTTCCCTTCTGGTACCAGCCCTGGGCAGTGCCTGCCTAGACCCCAAGCTGCAAAGTAGCCACTGTATGCTGAAGGACTCAGTTCTGGAGTGTTGAGAACATGCAACAGGCTTTCGCCACCACAAATACCTCGTAGCACCTGAGAAAGGAAGTGTTAGAGGAGTAGAAAAGGCATCTGAAATGCATCCCAAAATATACCCACTATGAACAGCACTACTTGTCTTGGTACAAGCAACTTTGCTCTCTTTGACTCTATGTCTCTAGTTTCAATGCTGAACACATTAGGGGTGTGCGAAGCAGGTCCTATTCAAATTCGGATTCGGCCCGAATCAGGGACAGTGATTCGGATCTGAAGATTCGATATCGGTGGCCGAATCTCCAAATCCAATTCAATGCTGATTCAGAGAATCAGCAATTCAGACACAGACACAGCTTTAAATGTTTTTTCTACATACCTTGAGGTACCAGCATGGCTTGTGAACGCTGTGATGCTGGGGTGCACGGAGCATCCCACAGGAGTGCAGGGAGGCCCTCCATGTGCTTGGCGGTGAACCCAGAAGTGGACCAGAAGTACTTCCGGTCCACTTCCAGGTCCACAGGGGAACTTGCAGGGTGGGCCCCCCACAAGCTCCCAGCTTGGCGATTGGCCATGGGGGGACCCCGGTTGCTGTCCCTCCCCCCCCCAGACTCATGAGGCACCAGTCGCCAAGCCAGGGGTACGCGGGGGGGGGCCCTGCGCACTTCCCAGTGGACCCAGAAGTGGACCGGAAGTGCTTCTGGTCCACTTCCGGGTCTGCTGCTGAGCATGCTGGGGGGCCTCCCACGCTCCTGTGGGATGCTCCATCCACCCCAGCATCGCAGCATGCATGAGCCACCTGCTACCTAGAGGTATTTAGAAAACACCTTTAAAGCTGTCTCTATGTCTGAATCTACAAATCTTTCTGAATCTCTCTAAATCAATTTTGAGGTTTCTGATTTGATTCAGAGAGATTAAGGGGTTCTCCGATTTGATTCGGTGGGCAAATCTCCAAATCCGAATTGGGCCAAATCACCGCCGAATCGAATCAGGGACCAAAGCTTTGCACAGGCCTAGAACATACGTCTCCCAACCCTATAAAACTTTGGGCTTGATTTTCCTTGCATATTCATGAGTTTTACACCACAAGCTCCACTGATGTGGTAGAGTTACCTAACACCCAAGATGGGAAGAACCAGAACCTTTGAGTTGTAGGGTTCAGAAACAGCTTCACCTGCAAGTTTAAGTGCTTTGGAACCATCTCCAGTTACTTACAGGGAAGATGACTGCAGGATCACAACCAGTAAGTCAGAGTAGACAGGACAGCAGCTAGTGCTAGGGCAGCTGGAACAGTAGCATGCCAACTGCCCACATGCACCCCACCTCAAGAACACCAGAGGACACCTGCAGTATTACTTTTTGTTTCTGAACATGAAGATAAATGGAACAGAAAGCACTGTGTTCAATTCCTCCATGTAAACACCAAGATGCAGCCAAGTCACATTATGTCTGACATGGAGAAGCTATGAGGCATTACTCACCCTGATAAGTTTAATTTAGAAACATATCATAAAAATGGAAAAGAGAAAGCCTCTAAAATAACTCTGAAGGGTATTCAGCATGGGAATTGCATACAGTTAATGTTTAGGAGAAGCTGCTAACCTGGTGGTGGAAATTTACCCCACACTGAATAATTTGATTTAGATGCATCTCAATATTGAAGCACTTAAGCAAGAACTCATTCATTTTCATATGCCAGATTTAGGCTTTTTTATCTGCTGTCACGTGAAGTATAAGTATAGCCTTCCTCTTTGACAATCTAAGGCCATCAGAACTGAAAGGACTTTATCCCTTGGCTGTTGCAGGGCATGGCATAAAACTCAAGTTGCATTTGTTCCACTCCTGGGCACCCTATTCATGCTTTATACCAGCACAGGTCCTAGAGGAACACAAATAACCTCAAACTGTGCTAAAGGAGCTCAGAGCAGTATCACCAGCTACAGCCACCATGAGTGCAACATCCCAGCCAGGCAGGTACAACACACCTAGGCTCTGACTGAAGCCTTCCCTCCTACCTCCTTAGAAGTGACACCTAGCTCCTTGGCTAGTGTGAAGTGAGCTCTTCTAGGGATAGGAGACTGCTCTACCCTCTCACCTGAGAGGAGCTGCCTGCAAGTCAGGGACAGTGCCCTGGCAGGGCTATGGTGGTTGTGGCTGCAGCTGCAGTGCAGCGTCTGCACTGAGTATGAAGCCTATGGTTGTTGGGGCTGTCGTTCTAGTGCTGTGAATGCTAGTGAATAGAAGAATTCACAACGGAAACCTACTTATTCCCTGAACCTGCAGAGAGCATCTCCTTGAGAAGGCAACTCATCACGGACTGTGCGCCTTCCTAATGAAGTCAGCTGCTGCGAGAAGCAGGGAAGCCACACCACATAGTATACTCAGCAGACACCCTGTTGAGTTGGAATGGGAGGGCTGCTCTAGCACCCCGCAGCTTCCAGCCTGAGCCACTGCAGGCATGTGCCTGGATTTCTCCAGTCCAGAGGGGATGTCTGTACAGTTACAAACTGGTTCAGCCAAGCCAGGTTAGACTAACCTGCAAAGATTGAATCAATTCAGGCTCAGGCTTTTGAAATGTCTCTCCCTATGCCCACAGCATGGCAAATGCTGCACTCCAGCAGCTTCCCGTCTCTTGTATATCAGCATCCCTGCACTTAAAAATGGCAGCAGGAGCACTTGAACTAAAGCTCATCAAGTGAGCTTTAGTTCAAGCACCTCTGCTGCAATTTTTAAGCACAGGGATACTGGTGCACAAGATGCAGTGGTGCTTTAAATAAAACGCCACCCCCCCCCCACCCCAGGAGCACATGCAAAAGTGCTTTCTAATATGAGGTACTACATAATAGTGCATTACTTCATAAAGGGGAACAGCTTTTTTGTGATGCTTAATGTGCAGTAGACTAATTCTACTGCATCTTAGCACATTAGAATGGTTTTTGCTGTGATAGTCTAATGTGCAGTAGAGTAGTGTACTGCTCATTATGGTATCTCAGGTAGTTGTGCCCAAAGAGGCTAAAGGCTTCTAGAGCAAACTCCTTGAATTAGATTTGCATAGTTCAGTCCAGCTCTATGTTAGGGAACTCAGATTGGTCTCTTGGGAACAGCGGGCCACACAAGGGCAATCATCACACCTAATTGGGTAGGACCAACAGACTGTGCCCTGAGAGCACCAGCATTTAGATGAAGCCTGCTTTTATTCCAGGAGGCCCACTCCTCTGCGATCATGTGTTGGGAATCACCAAGAGCAGAATCCAAAAGGAACTAAAAAGAAAAGTAAGCAAGAGAGCTGGGGGGGCGGGACCCTTTAGCACTGCCCAATGGGTCCCAGCATTCCTGACAGACCCCTACGGGCACAGGGCCCCTACGGGCACAGGCCTGAATGAAACCTACATTTCTTTGGACGCCCTGGTAATCTATGCAAATGTCTAGCCTAAAATACCATAATCAAGAAAATGGTTTCCCCAGGGTGAGGCCTGTCCCTTGCACTCTGGCAGGCTGACCCTTGTGATTTCCCCAATGTAGTTCTCCCAGTGTAAGACCTGTTCATTGCTCTCTGAACAGGCTGACCCCTGCAAGCTTCCCTGAATGCAGGAAACTTGACTGCACAATTTTGTGGCAATGGGGGACTGCATTCATGTTTCCTTCATGGCTTGTTCCTTGGCCTTTTGGCTAGGAGCAAGTAAGACTAGGAGGCATCTAAATCCCAAGGCCTCCAGGATTGAGGCTTGCACATAGGATGCCTGCCATGGATTTGGGGAGTATCCAAAAGCCCAAGACTGATAGGTCTGGAAAAGAGGATATTTGCCTGGTGGTAGAGCCAAACATACACTTGAATGATTGAGCTCTGCTCAGTCGAAATTTGGAATTTGTGGGGGGAAAGGAGTTTTTTCCAGGGCCATAATCACTCACGTAGCCATCCTCTGAATCTTACCCTGCACCATTTTTTTTTTAATGTCAGGCGCAGAACTTTGTCTTGGCTGACCATGTGGTACAGCTGGGACCAAGAGTCCCATCAGGCATGGAACTCTTGGCTTCAGCTATGCATGGCCCCCATGGTAGGGAGCTCCTCCAGCAAAGGCATCTCCCAGCTATGGGAACCTGCTTCTTGACAAAGGAGGAGGAGCCCAGAACTCTCCCTACACTAGCAATAAGGCATGATTGGATCAAATGCATGCGTGGCATGGCAGGAGGCATGATTGTGTAGATCCCATTATATCCAATGGTGCCTTTACCTGCACAAGTAGATAGGAGCTAACAGGAACGTTGATAGAGGCTGGCTTGAGAGGGTCCAGAGAACAGCCACCCCTATGATCAGGGACTTGCAAGACAAGCCATACGAGGAAAGGCTAAGGGACTTCGGCCTCTTCAGCCTACAGAAGAGAAGGCTGAGAGGGGACTTGGTAGCAGCTTACTGCTACATCAGAAGAGTCCATCAAGAACTCAGTGAACAGCTGTTCACCAGGGCACCCCTGGGGAAGACCAGGAGCAATGATGCAAACTCCTGGAAGGCCGCTTCAGGCTCAATTCCAGGAAAAACTCCTTCAGAGTCAGGGTGTCCAGACTGTGGAATAAACTCCCTCCAGTGGTGGTACAGTCACCTACCCTGGAAATCTTCAAAAGGAGACTAAACAGGCTCCTTACTGGGGTCACTTGACCCCAGTTGTCTTTTCCTGCCTAGTGCAGGGGGACTGGATCTGATGATCTACAAGGTCCCTTCCAGCCTCTAACAATCTATGAATCTATGGCTCTACAGAGCTCCTTTGCTTACTTTGTCCGATTTCAGGTACACAGCTGCCACCCTCTCTCCATCCCTCCAAGCTTGCCATTAAAATGCATATTCCAAATAGCTTCACACCTCTCCCAGCAAATCCCACCAGTCCTCCCAGGGTTGTGATGTGACCAAGCCCTGGAGTGAAAGTCCAGCCTTGGGCAGAATCTAGATTGCTCTGCACTGTCGGGGGCCTCAGACACAGAACCTGAAACCGTTGTCATTAACAGGAAGGGGTGGGGATGGGGGACGGGCAGAAATAGCTGCTCTGAATACCTTGAATCAACCCTTGGGAGCAGGACCCGGGCCACAGGCTTCACATCTGATCTAGTATAGAGGAGCCCTAGCTCCTCCCTCCAAGAACATGGCTCTGCTGATCCTAGGAGAAGTGACTGCTCATCTGTTAGTTAAGGAGCTGGAAATGCTTTTCAGCACACATGACACAGTCAGAGTGATAATGTTTCATGAAGTGCTTTATCGCATATTTTTAAAGCCCTGCTAAAGCTCAGGCAGATAGGAGAACAGGAATACAGATCACTGCTTTATAACCTTTTCCCAATTTTTGGCAATTTATCTTCAGAAAATATCAATATATCAACCAAATTCTTAAAATATTGAGAGCTGGTGATATCAGCCTCTTCACCTCAAATGGCACCTAAAGTAATTAGATCACAATACTTTACAGTTATCAGTTCATAAAAAGGAAACTAGGTACCAAAAACAACACACCCCTGCCACTGCGGATAGAAAGGCCCATCTCTACAATGAAAGATAGACCTAGTTGGGCTGATGTGTTCATTTTCACTGAGGATGACACTTCACACACACTTCACTCAACTGCCTCTATGTAGGAGAAGGAGAGATAATGTCCATCCACCAGGAGTTTCTCTCTCTTTAGGGGTTATAATGCCAGAGTGGGTGAAATCATGATGGGGGGTTAAGCTACACTGGAGACCAACCTGAGTATGAAGGGCAAGCCTACCTTGCATGGGTCCAAGTAGCTCCTCTCCAAGTCCCCAGGGTGGAGGTAGGGTGGAAGATATGCAGATGAAAGGCCAGATGTCCTGCATGCCAGCAGGTCTGGGTTGCAGAGCCTCTGCTGAGAGCTGTGGGGAGGCTGCTGTAAACCCATTAGCACCCAGAGCTGTCCTAGCTCATAGCTACCTTTGCTGCCCTGTCCCCTAACAGTGGGGCCTCAGTGCAGCCCAGAATTTGGCTCATGATCTGGGAGTTTGGCAATTGGGTCATCATCAGCACACTCCTCTCAAAGTGGTTACACCATAATGGTTGCCAGGCATCCCTCCTCAGAGGAACAGCAGGCACCAGGAGAGGCAACCCCAGAGCCTATAATTGTGGCTGCTGTGTGCAATTCTCTTCTTGCAGGGGGTTAATGTGGTGGGAATTCATGAGGCTCCTCCTGTTTTATGCTGGTGAGAGGAGACCCCAGCCTCCAGCCTGCCATTGCTAGCACAGGCAGACAAGCTTCTTTAGGTAAATCAGATATCTTTTATTAGACCAACTAAAATAGTTGGGAAAATCCTTCGTCACAAGCTTTTGTGTACAAACACCCTTCTTCAGGTAGAGGAAGCATCTACAGTTATTTTTCCATGCTAGCACAGGAAATTCAGGCATAGCCTAGAATCCAAAGGATCCCATCATCCTTGCCCAAAGGGACCCAGCCTATCCAGGCTTGAGTAATGGCCAAGCAGATCTGTCCTCTAGCTGCTGAAAAACACCATTTCTGGGCAAAATTGCGTGGGGTTCTCCTGACATTTTTGCTGTTTTCCATAAAAATGAAAGGCCATTTTTGCCATGAAGTTTGGATTGGACTTCGCTAGTGTGTTAACTGTGGCCAGAGAATGCGAGTATACATGTGAATATACATATAGGTATGTGCACATGAGCATGTAAAAGGATATGCATGTGTGTGCTGTGCCACAGTCTGCATGCTGACACTGACAGTGAAGCAAAGGACTGTGACCCAGGACAGGCTTACTTGCCAGCAGAAGGGCTGGAGAAGGGGCTTGGTGTTGTCATGCTCGCATGCTCAGACATTGCCATGGTGGGTGGGAGGGGATTGTGGCAAATTTTGCAAACAGATTTCAACAGAGCAGAGGTCTGGGAATATGGGATCCCTTCTGGTAAAAATACAGTGTAAAAGAGGCAGGGAAGAGAAGGCTGCTAGAGCATGGAATCCTGTTTAGCAGCATCCACTCAAGCAACAGAAGCAGAGAGGCTTCCTCTAAATAATACAGAGCACATGTGCTCTGATCTACTAACCCACTTTAGGATAGGTTTACAGTGAAGAATAAAACAAAATTTAGGCTTGATTGTTGTGATTTGGAATGGCCTGTGCAGTGTTGATGAACGTTCTGCTGCCCCAGCTCCTCCGTGGGAATTAATGCGTGGCTAACAGCCTGACTGAACAGCAAGCAGAAGCTGTTCTCTTCTGAGACAGCCAAACATCACAGCTGCAAACTCTCTGGCCTAGAGGTTGGGAGTGGGGGAGAAGGAGAGGCACTTACCAGCATGGGTCAGATAACTCATCAGCAGCATCTGCAACTGGTAAGATCCAGACCCCATGGCTAAAGCCCAGTGGGCCCAGAACATCTTCCTCCAACTACAACATCTTGGGAAAGCACCAAATGGGAATTTACCATGTACCTCCCTTCCCTGGTAGGCAGGAGCTGTGCTTCGACGCACATAGCTTCTTTCACCAAGCTGAGTGTCAACACCTTCTGACAGCACCAGTGGCATGGAGGACAGAGTTTCCAGTTAACACTGATGAATGACTGATGTGCCCTGACCATGATCAAGGGAGAGGAAGGGGGACCAGCTTTCCTGCAAGGACAGTCCCAGTTTGGACACTTCTAGGTTTGTTTGGGGGTTTTTTGGTAATCCTAGGAACTCTTGGGATTGCTCAGCCAGTCTGATCTGTGGACTGACAGTATGTCCCTAAGGCTCTCGGACACTTCTGCCAGCAGGGTTCTCAATGCATAAACTGGACTCTAGACTTCGACCTACTATGCAGATAACAGTACAATCTGGGGATCTGCACTTGTTTTAATCAAATGAAACCTATTTGCATAATAATTCCCCATGTGCTCAGCTTAAATACAGTGAGATGGAGGCCTGAAAGCACTCCACATGTGTTACAGGCTGCCCATAAGCAGCACTAGAAAATATTATTTGGGGTAGCTGGGCAGTGCAGCATGCACCCGCCTGACTGTGGGTCCGGGCCATTCTGGGGCTGATGTGCACTGGTGTTGTGCATGCACTGGAGGAGGAGCATACAGCAGGGGTGCTGGTTCTGGTGCTGCAGTGGCAGTGGTGCTGGAGCCATTGTTGCCGGCCCAGTTTTGGGGGGGACTAAACCCCTTTAGCCCCAGCTTTGCACCGCCTATGACAGCTGCCCCAGCCCTCGGGTTTATGGAATAGAAACCCCTCAGTTTTGCATCAGACACCAGAACTTCATGCCCCCAAGAACCACCATGCAACATCCACTGCCAACTGTGCAAAACAGCTCTGGCAGCACCACCAGAGTCTGGGACAGAAAGGATCTGCACTCTCATTACACTCTGACTATGTCTAGAAACCAAGGAGAAGGTGAGCACTTCACTCTAAAAAGGCAGAACCCTTGGGAGAGTGCAATCCTTGTCCATTGTAAAGGGAAGGCAAAGAGGTGTTCTCACCTTCCTCAAGGTCACAAAGGCAAGCAGGTCCAGGGACAGCAATCTACACCCAGAGCAAAGCTGTATGGGCTGTCTCTGCCTCTGTCTGCTGCGAATCTCCCCCCCACTTATGTCTCCAGTTCAGAAAGATGCAAGCAGGAACTGTCAGCCACACATAATGCAAAGTTCTGCTGGTCCAGGGACTTCTAGTCCCTCTCCTCTCTCTTTTTTTTTTGCTAATTAGTAACATCTTCATTTTAAGTATATTCTGCTGAGCCAAACTGAACCCATAAATAACCTCACGCTTCATCATTTCTTCTCATTCAAGAGTCAGCTGTCTCCAGTACAGTGCAGGCAGCCAGCTCTGCTCCATCTGAGAAGGAAAGCCATTTGCTGCTGCTTTGGTTAAGTGCATTTTAATAATGCATCTTGCACATGAGGAATAGGCATGTGCTGTGCAGCCTTAGAGCTGGAATGCACCACTAGACTAGGAGGCAATCTGAGGGTGAGCAATGATTGCTTGGAGCTTAAGGACTAGATCTGTGCCAATAGGGAACTACTTGATTCAGATTCAGCCGATTCAGATGCCAGAGAGACAAATTGTTTTTCCGATTCAATTCGGCTGAATTGCTGTGGAAGATCTGGAGCCAGTTCAGAGATTCGGCCATAGAGTATAATGGGGAATCAATGACATATCTATAACTTTGTTGTCTTTTGGCTGATTTGGATGACACTTGCATGGATGGTAGCATCTGCTGAGAGCATGGCATGCCAAGTTTCAAGGTGACAGGTGCAGGGGTTTCTGTGAAACTGCATCTCAAATTCCTGAAAGCAAAACTCATGTCACGTGTGTGTTAAGTCACAGTGGGGTGAAAACTGCAGGGATGGTGGCCCCTGTTGAGGCCACAAAGCTTGCCAAGTTTCAAGGAGATAGATGCAGGCAGGGGTTTGGGGGAAACTAGCATCCCTGCAGTTTTCCCCCACCCTGTGCCCACACACACACACACACACACACACACACACACTCTGTCACCTACGTCATGGGTTTTGCTTGTCAGCAGTTTGAGGTGCAGTTTCCCAGAAACCCCTGCACCTATCTCCTTGAAACTTAACAGGCTTTGTGGCCTCAGCAAAAGCTACCATCCCTGCAGTTTTCACCCTACTGTGGCTTAACACACACGTGACATGAGTTTGCTTTCAGGATTTTGAGGTGCAGTTTCCCAGAAACCCCTACACCTATCACCTTGAAACTTAGCACACATCATGCTCCTAGCAGAGGCTACCATTCCTGCAAATTTCATCTGAATCAGCGAAAAGACAACAAAGTTATAGATATTTCATTGATTCCCCATTATACCCTATGGCCAAATCTCTGAATTGATTCGGAAAGCCTAAAGCTTCTGGCGATTTGATTCAGATTCGGCCTCCAAATCATCCAAATTGTGATCCAAAGCTTTGCACAGCCCTATTAAGGACTATTCATTATGGTTACTTTTCCAGAGATTATTTGAAAATAATCAGGCCTATGGTTTCGGGTTAACAAGCAAACATTCCTTCTGTATGTGGACTACCAGATGGTCACTCTGATAAAGAGTCTCTTATCTGCTCATGTATTAAGCCATCCTCACCTGCTGTCGACCCACAGCTTCCTCCTTTTTCCACATTCCTGGCTTACTTCATTCTCCCTCTGTATAGACTGAGCAGTCCCTTCACAGGAGGGATACCTGGAAGCCAGGCCCCGCTTATGACAGTGAACCCTTACACCGTGCAGGGGGCTGGCTCCCCAGAACCCAGCAGCAAAGGCTCCCCTATGCCCACAGAAATTGGTGAGTGAAGGTGTCAGCTGTCTATGACATCATGCTGCTGCTTCCTGCTCCTCTCTCAGCCTTGTGAGACGGCTGTGAGATGTGGAGGATCCATCTCAAGAAGGAGTATGGTAGAGGCAGGATTATGGTGTCACATAGAGCTCCTGCACCCAACCTAAGAAAGAATTAATAGGGAAATTCCCCCTCTATGCATAGTCTGGCTGCATTTCCCTCCACCAGTACTACCTCAGGGGTGATGCTCCAGCAGTGGGACAACATAGCCCACTAAAATGAACAGAAACTCAGCATGGTTCCAGGGATGGGCCAAACCCAGATTTGGCTACAGAGTGCCAGGAGTACAAGGCTCTAATCATTCTGCCACAATGACTTTGGGAGCCAGAGGACACGTGTCCAGATGCCAGTTATCAGCAGAAAAATGCCCCGCCCCCCAATGCAAGGAAGCGATGTTTGGGAACAGTTGGCAGCATCCTTTCCATCTCCTGCAAATAAAGCAGGTGACAGCAGGCACTTTTTGTAAGGCTTGCTTCAGTGCCCCCAAGTAAGTATCTGCTCATAGAAACCATCAGTCACAAATTAAGCAAGTGCCCAACCCCAAGCACATGATAACTAAAGTAGTTTGTGTCCAGTGGAAACAAACCCACTTTGTGAGAAGAGTCAAAGGCATCCTCAGAGACGAAAAAGCCAGGGACAGAATTCCAGAGGTTTAGGTTGTAGCCATGTTGGTCTAAGGACATAGGCAGACAAGGTTATTTGGGTAAATCCGGTATCTTTTATTAGACCAATTAAAATAGTTGGAAAAATTTAACAGGGACAAGCTTGATGGGTCAAACACAGCCTGGCTAAGAGCTCCACAGAGGCCTACAGCCTAATGCAGGGGTGTGTAAAGAGAGCTGTGCAATGGTCAAAACATGAGCCCAGCTAGCAAAGGAAAGTAGCTTGCACTGATGTGGCACTGACTGGATGGGCACATGGACTGGTTTGGGAAAGAGGCTGGAGCAAGAAAAACATTCAGACTAAGGTCTAACAGCAGATCTTCCAGCATGCTCAGCATCTCATGTGACTGAAGCATCTGACTGCCCCTTCACACCTATTCAGTCAGGTAAATCTCATGTTTAATAAACACACCATTGCACCCAGCCTTAGGAGACAGGCAACTATTTTGCCTCCCTCTTACAAATGAGATAACTAACAGGTTGCACAAGCTTACTTCAAGCAGAAGTGGGAACAGAACCCATTAGGCCTATTTTGCAGCTAGCATTTGCTTTGGATTTGGATTCGGCTGATTCGGTGAACAGTGATTCGAGTCGGTGATCCCAAGTCAATTCAGCCAAATCTGATTGAGCGATTCGGCTGCTGCCAAATCTCCGAATCACCCCGGCCCATCCCCCACCCGCTCTCCCAGCCCCAGCAATGGCTGGCCCCCCCGGCCCCACCTTCCACCCTTTT
>NW_005842502.1:926961-938205 GCF_000455745.1 Alligator sinensis
CTGCTACCCGCGCCCCCCCCTCCCCATGGCTGCCCTGACTGCCCCAGCTCTGGCCCTTCAAGGAAAAAAAACAACCCCCCTCCCCACTCACCGGTTCCTGCCCAGTGGGGGAAGATCCCCGCTGGCCCCCACTGCATGGGGGGTTCTGCAAGAGCCCCCCAAAACCCCAAGGCTGTTGCAAGAGCCATTGAGTCTGGGGTTTGTTTTTTTTCTTTCTTAAAGGGCCGGAGCATGGGGTGGGCAGGCCAGCTATGGCAGGGAGCTGGGGGAGGGGGGGATCCAGGGGGATCATGACAGAGCCTCCCCCCCCCCCCCCCGGGGGGGGGGGGTTTTTTTTTTTTTTTTTTTTAAAGGTCCAGGAGCTGGGGCCGGTCAGGGGTCAGAGGGTGCTCAGGTAGCAGGCAGGTTATGGGGCCTGACGGGGTCCCCCTATGGTCCCCTCCTCCAGCCTCCCCTCTCCTGCCCCCTACTTACCAACTCCAAGTCTGGCTCCGGCTCCCTTCGGCCAGTCTCCTGTCACTGCAGCATCGTCAAAGCTCTCTGCATCTTTTCTGGATTGATTCAGAGAGCTTTGAATCGATTCAGACCTTTTTATTGGTCCCCTGATTCAATCTGGATTTGGAGATTCAACCACTGAATCAGGCAGAATGTCCTCCAAATCAAATCAGCACCCTAGAATCCATATCTTATAACAAGAGAGACCCATCCACTTAGCCACACTGGCTTTCTCAATGTACACACCAACCCGTTCTTGACTAGCTGTCAATCATCACTGCTCTTACCTCTACTCCACAATCAGTTCCCAGAACCATAAGCAAAAAGTCCAGAAATCTTGAAACAATATTCCCACTGCTACTCACATACACTTGTGTAAGGCAATAGCAAAGCATGTCATATGTCCCCATATATGGATTGCTTTGCATGGAGGTTAACACTGGTAGCCTACTTGTACCAGTTATTCCTGTCTCTCAAGTAGATCTGAAAGTCTTGCATTCCAACTATGTTAGTGTCCCATGCTAGAAAAATGGGATATAATTATAGGTTACATGATGATGCATTAATGCAAGAGGACAGGCCTTACTTAATACATACATTTCACAAGTTTTAAAAGCCTGTACAACAGGACCCTTGAGCTGGCCAAGGCCATGAAGCTGCAAACTCCCCTTGAAGTGAGATACCCAATTAAAGGAAAGCCAAATTATCGGAATAAAAAACAGACCAAAAAAACCCAACCCACAAACCAAAAAAAACACCAATAGCCACAACTTCAATAATTAGGGAGGAAAATGCTACAATATAACTGGGAAAGACAAAACATAAAACAAAATTTTAACACATACTGATTCGTATCATTTCACTCTCATGCCTGACCAGGGCCTACTTTCTAGTTCCCAGAAAGTAGGGCCTACTTTCTTGTTCCAGCTGCAGGCAGCTCCCTGGATTGAGCAAACTACTTCCTAGTCTCTTCACGGTGTTCCTCTAGGTCCCTGGCAAGCAGGAATCACCAATGTCTCCATGGCAAAACTCCTGCTTGTCTCTGGAGGTCTTGAGCTCTCTGCTAGCCCTCAGCAGGTTTGCCTCTGCCCCACAGTTCCAGCCTTTTCAGCTCCAGTGTGCAAGTGGCAGATTCCCACCATCTCCTCTCTAGGGCTTCAAACCCACAGGCTTCAGTGGACTCAAGCAGACTCACATGCATGCTCTCCAGCTCCCTCTCCTTATATCTTCTTCCCTTAGCTTCTAGAAAGCCTGTGGTCTCAGGAAATGGTCCCTTCCAGCAACACCCAGACTTTGGAATGGAATGAGCCAGCCACACCCCCCCCCCCTTACAATCCAACCATTAACCTTTACCCAGAACAAAAAAAACATTCAAACACTGACCCCACTCCCCCCTCCCCAAAACCCTACTTTCAACACTGAACAAATAATATAACAAGCTAACTGTCACGCTTAATTTTGCAACTGTAACATTCTTTAACAACAGCTTTTTTTTTTTTAAACATGCTGCTAGTTACTAGCTAGCTAAATATAACCCTTGTTTAAATTGCTCTAATAGGATGATTGGATGCCTCAAGTCACTGCTAATGGACAACATTTTACCTGGAGGTCAGCAGTGGTTACCCTGCCCAGCCTCACAAGGATTCAAGGCAGACCCAGGTTTTCATGCTTGGTTCAGGACTGGGACATAGGTGGTCTTCCTTAATGGTTAAGCCACTGAAAGGAGGCAAAGGCCAGGGGCTGGGTCAGAATTCAGGAGCCAAGTTACCAGGTCCAGAGGGAAATCTACGGGCAGAATCCACAACACAGCCCAGAATCAGGGTCTGGGATTCAGATGCCGAGTAACCAAGTCCACGGGATAACCCACAGGTTGAAGTCTGAGAACAGAGCCAAAGCAGGGTCAGGAACAAGGAAAGCGATCCATCGGGAAATCCAAAGCTGGGACCCAGGAACACAGCCAAAACCAAGGTCAGGCACCAGGAGGCTTGCCAAAGCAAACCTAGTCTCAAAACTATTGACTGGCCTGGGAGTCTGCTTCCACAGTTGGGGCTAAATTGATAGGTAGTACTCCCAGCAGCCAAGCAGAGACTTGAAACCAACATGGCTGCCTAGGCAATTAATCCAGGCTGGACCGCCTGATAAGAGTCCCTGCTGCTCATGAAGGGTGTTTGGTGATCATTGGTTCTAAGTCTCTCACAGGAAACTCACCACCAGGCTACACACTAATTGGCTGACTCAGTAGAAAGGCCAAGAGTTGTCTAGTGCAGGGAGACTGCACTGTCCTTGTAGCTTCCCGAATAAATCTGACCCATGCACGGATGAGGGCTGAGGTAGGCTGGGCAAAGTGGGAGCTAGGAAGGTGACTGTGTTGATAACCCATAACCGAACCTACACAGGGCACATTCACCAGAAGTGTTACTTTCCTGTCCATCTCCTGTACTAAATCTACACAACCATTTAAGACTGAGGCTTACAGTTATAACTAAACAATTTACAATGAGTAGATCAGCTCCTAAAATAATTTGCATAAAACATCACATGTGAAGCTGCACACGAAATTGGCAGCTCTGAAATAGACACTGAGCTTCTCCCCCTGAGCTCTACACTCAACCTATGCATATTCTCCAAACTAGCACTCCCATTTGATGCACATCTCAAGTCACTGTTAACTTTATGGCTGAATTTGGCTTTCTACATTCATTTGCATCCCCCAACAACCAACTGGGGGCACAGACGGAATTTATGTTTGATGCACTTTTGGCTTCCTGAAAGTGCTCTACAGCCATGTCATGATGTGCATGGCTGCAGAGCGCTTTTAAAGTGGTCGATCAGGCAACATATTAACTCGCATCCAATGATGGATCAGATAAAGGAACTTGTGTTCCCTTGGATTAATTTGTGGTGCAACTGGGGCTGGGCTGTCTGCAGGGGGGGGGGAGGGGGAGTGAGTTCCTGGCTTGGGTTTGCCAAGGCTGAGCTGGGGTGGGTCAGGTGGATTGGAGTCCCCCTGCCTCATAGCTCCCCTTCCCCTCAGCCCTACCTTCCAGCATCGGCTGGGCAAACCCCAGCTGGCAGCTCACTCTCCCCTACCTCCAGCAGACAGCCCCAGAGATGGGAGGTGGCAGGTAAGGCTGGGAGGAGAAGCAGCTCCTGGGCTGCAAGCAGGCTCCTTAGGCTTCTGCAGGCAGACTCAATTCACCCCGCTTTCACCCCACCCCCAACCCTACAGGTGAATATGTGTTGGTTGGGGGGCAGGCGCTCTAACTCATAGTGTTGTCAATTTGTGCTTGTGCTTGACTGATCAGCCTTTCAGGACATGTTAATAGCAGATCAAGCCTATGGGACAGTCCAATAGAACAGTGCACAGCCCAGGAGAGCAGAGACTCCATGCCCTCCTGTTGAAGAGTGTGTGCACACAGAGACACACGGACAGAACACACACAGCTGGCAAAGTGCTGCTGCTTCTGGATTCTCTTCAAATTAAACACAAATCCATGACTATTCCTTGGTAAAAAGAGTTAGCTTCCAATCTGAGTGTGTGGGAGGGTGTCCTTAGGGAATGGAGTAATGAAGCTGCTAGTGCTAGTTGCAAAACAAATAGATAAATCAATGTTTCAATTTGCTCCATGTGAGAGAATGGGCTGCAGTTGCTTAGCAATTCAAAGAATATTATTGCAGGCTTCTCTCACACAGCTAGAAATGCTACACAAGTTGCTGGGGCTTGTGCCACATTAGAATGGAAACAAAACTTACATTCTAATGACAGCAGCAACTCAGGAGTCAAAGGAAGGTGCTATTCCCTTGATAAATCACCTGAAATCCCTTTGAGTCATGCTGCCAGCTCACAGCTGAGCCCTATGGTACATGCCTACTGATGTATTTTCACAATTTATGTGCTCCATGAAGGACACCTGGATTTCACCTTGTTCCTTCTACAGTATTTTTGTAATTAGAAGCCCTGGAAGCCTAAGTATGTCATAGCTCTGACACTGCCTCACCACCTTTGGCCTTGTCAGCCACTTCATCCCCCTGTGCCTCAGCCTCTCCGCCTCCCTCACACCAGGGTGGAAAGCAGAAGTGGCTTTCCCAAAGTGCTGCAGCATTCCACAGTCCTGGTCCAGCCCACAACTTACAATAACATAGTCCTCAAAGAAGAAAGAGCCTCACTCTCTTCTCAAGCTACATAAGCCAGAGGTAACTCTGTTCCATGGGGTTAAGTCATGTGAAGAGCAGTGCTGGCTCTGGTGCCTTTGTTGCAAGTCTCCTGATATTTGATGCGTCTCTTGCAGCCCCAGACTCTGAGTGCTGGGGTTATAGGAGTCGCACATTCTATGATATTTTTAAAGTAAAAATTTCTAGCTCTAGGTTGTGGAGAAAAGCTAGACACTAAAATTCATAAAGGCTCCAAGTACAAAGGCAAAGAAACAGAACCTAGCACATATATTTTGCTTCCTTAGACCTCAGGATTTTGAAGTCGGACTTATGACTGCACATCAACCACCTAGATCTTCTAATACTTCATGAGTCAGAGCAAAGTTCAGCCTAGGTACTCCACAGCCTGCTGCATGGGAATACAAGAGCAGAGGTCCTATGCACCCTTAACATGGAGATTACAAACCTAGGTGCAGCCTTCCTTCCTGGGAAGAGACCTGATAGGCAGCTGGAGATCCACAATCCCCCTGACTGGGTTGCCTCCACCCTTGGAGCCACACACTGGTATATCCCACTGTTCATTAATGCAAGTGAATGTCTACTTGCCTAGGTTCTCATTACCATGCCATCTCAAAGGCCCAGCAAACTTGCCTCAGGGTCCTGGAGCCTTTTAGTGCACAGGGTGAGGCCAATAGGACAGGGTGAGAGACGATTCAAAAAGTTCATGCTGACAAATATTTATGAGACCAGAGCTGCACAATCCATGTGCCCAGAAGTGCTCATAGCTCAGCCCAACAACGTCACTCCCACCAGGCACCACCATTGGGCCCATCAATCACCAAAAGCATTTTAAAGCCCTTTACCCTATTTTCCTTGCTCCAACATGTGTTGCCATAGAAACAAAGACAGAAGCTGGCAGCTGCATCATCAGAACGTGTGCAAGTTTCAGTGGTGGCTGCCAGCAGAACCCTACAAGTGCCTTTTCTGAATGGCATCAAGAACTTTTTGGGTATATGCAAGGAGGCTCCGGGGCTCTATGAGCCCATAGGTTCTCAAGAACCAGCAATCCTTCCATGTTCCTTTTTCCCATATGAAACAGGAAGTTGGCTGCTGTTACTGACAGTTGATTGGGTAATGGACACAGGAGAGGTCAAAACACAGTCTGCACAAATAAGCCTGTAAAAGGGATAATAGGAAACCCCGAGCCTACTGCTAAGAACTGTAGGGTCAAATGCAGGTTACAGGCAAATGCAGGGCTTGGCGATAGATGGAGTACCTGGGCCCTGTTGTCAGGGGAGCAGGGGTCAGGTGACTGGATGGAGGCGGGATCAGGGGCTATCAGAGCCTGCCTGCAGAGTCAGGCTGGCTTGTATCAGGGAGGGGTTGAGGCCAAGATAGTAACTAGCATGCATCTGGGAACTGCCAGGCTGTGTGGACCAAGGCTGAGTAGCTGGAAACTAGAGACAACAGTCTGGTGCACGTCAGGGAATCTGGGGTTGAAGCTATTATAATGTTGGTGGGTCTAGTAAATGACTGGGTAAAATCTGCAAGGCATAGGTGTGGCTAAGAGGTAGCTGGAGGCCATTATTAAGCACCCTTAAGGCAATCGGGGCCTGTAGAGCCATGATTATGGCCACTAGGGCCCAGGGCCAGGGATTGTATCCAGAGGGCTTGGAGCCCCACAGAAAGATTATGTACAGAAAGGCTAGAGTCCCCAAGAGAGAGACAGGTGGTTTTGAGGGTCCAGCTAAAGGCAGTACCAGTAGGTGTGCACCTGGCCTTAGGTGGGCAGCTTCCTAACATTATAACATTGACACCAAGGCATAGAAGATGAGACACCAAAGGGAAATACTAAGGAACAGGAGTGGGGCAAGAATAAGTCAGTTACCCAGGGGAGTCGCAACCTCCCTGAGAGTGTATGTGGTTAATAATCTGGTACACCAAGGTACAGACAAGGGCAGAGTCCAGTCTTCTCACCTGGGAAGGGAGTCTGTTTCTCACATTGTGATCTGTGGGTCCAGAGGCCCTGAGAGATGTCTGAAGTAGGTAATATGTGTTTTGTGTAGCTCACTGCTTTGCCCTGTCCCAGTAATGTCTTTGACTCGCATGTTTAAAAACACAAACATCTCAATGATCAACCTACCACACTTAAATAAAATCTCTGCAACCTTACAGCACGGAGATGCTGGGCAAGATTGTTTGATCTGTGCTTGTAAGAGAGACCAAAGGCTGCCTGGAATGCACTCTCACCCCTAGAAATAATTCTCCCAGGTCAGGATGGCTGTGTGGCTGTATTCCTGGTGCTTGTCGTGCTGCTTCTGACCAAACAGAGAAGCTGTTTGTCTTCTGGGCTGCCAGGCCACCTCCATTCATCAGCATTGATATTCTCCTTAAAATTTGTTTAAAATATTTAATAGGAAAGGCAGAATCTATTCTGTCTGATGAACTGCTCCTCTGCTTTGTGAAGTTTGCCAAATTCAAAAGGGCTTTGCCTTCTTGCAGGAGGTTTCTATTGAGTATGGAAACACAGTGGGAGTGCTAGCAACTCATCCCAATTTAGAACTATTGACCATGTGTAGACGAAACAAAAGGTATGTGCACAACACTTTAAAGTGGGCTAACTGCTTTTGCACCGCTTTAATGGTGTTGGTGTTTGCACATGTTGGTGGCATTCTGCACATTAATTCCAGCTGCTGTAGGAAATTCAGTGGCGTAATGTGCCTTAAATGACTTGGGGCATAGCAAACTAAAACTCCTTTGAGAAGTTTTAGTTTTCTGCTCCTACAGCCGTGGAGTGAAGCACCAGGCTCTGTGCAGCTCCACAGCTCTGCAAGAAGCCTGGCGGAAGCCCAGGGAGGCAAGCTCTGCCCAAGAAAAGCAATGAGCCTGATCTCTGCCTCTGCCCCCACCCCAAATCCTGCCTACCTGAGCTGTGCGGGGGCCCAGTGCTTCCCTCCATAGCTGCGGTACCCCCCAGGACTGCTCAATCCAGGTGCCGGGGGGGGGGCTGCTGCTGCCATGGAGGGAAGCACCAGCATCCCCCCCGGGACCACTCTGCCCACCAGCAGCTCACCTCTTCTCCCCACCCAAGAGGCAGGTAAGTCAGCAGGGTGTGTACACAACACCAGGGTTTAATCAGCCCTAAATTGAAGTGGTGTTTTTTAAAACCCACCACTTCAATTTAGGCCCCCTGTTTTGTCTATTTTTTATCAGAGAATTTGTGATTTTTTTTATCAGGCAAAAACAGGATCCCTGATAATAAGGCTAATTTTACCTGCAAATCTAGACATGCGTCTGATCAGCAGACTGAGCCATGGATGGCTGTGATGACTTCCTTGAACCCAGCCTGCCCCTCACATAACTCCTGCCCTGGTTAAATGGCCCTGGGGAAACACAATGCAGAGTGAGACTCACTTCACACATTTGCCAGGTCTGTAATAGGGAAGTGAATCCATTTGTTGGAGAACATTATAATCCATCTCTCAATCAAACCATAAGTCACTTACAAGTCATTCCCCCTTAATTCAGTTTAAATACAGGGATGTTCCCCAGGTAATTAATAACATTTGCAAACATGCCTCCTTCAAAGGAATATCACCAGTTTAGCTGACAAGCTTAGACTCCTATTCTTCTGTACAATTTTTAACAGACACTACAGGAAGCATTACATGGAGCCACTGCCCAGGAGTCATGCTGGCTTCTTTAAATCAAGATTAACAGACTTTTGTCTTTCATTCCCCTGAGTCAGCCCAGCTGGGAAGCCCTCCTTTATTTATCTGCTCTAGGGAAGGTCCCTTGCATGCTAGAGAGACCACTAGAGCAAGAGTCTTCATTCAAATCCCCATAGGAGTGACTCATTCTGATGGTCAGTGGTGTGGAAGTAGGAGGTGGATGGAAGGAAGGCTAAATTTGCCTGATTTAGGAACTCAGAAAGGAAAGACGAAGCTAACAAGAGTCACTACTTGCCAGTAGACAGAGAGAAGCCCATGGCTGCTGCAAGTTTAGTGTTCTAGTTTCCAGAGCAGGGAGAAATCTGGAAGCTGAAGATAAGTAGATTCAGTGTTTAAGACTTACACGAGATTTGCAGTTTCCTATATTTTCCCTCCCCTGATGAGCACAGCATATTGCATGCCCTGGGTCAAGTTTGGTTATCGTTGATATCATCCCAGGGCATGTCTACTTGAAAATATGGAAATGGACATGGTTTAAAAATCAACACATCGATTCTACACTTCAAGTTTTGAGTGATATTGGCAAGACAACTGCACTGAAGTCCACCTGCCCTTCTCTGGTGCAAGACCACTGATGCTCATGGAAAACTTCACACACATTCTCTCCGTATATGTGTACAGCTGCAGCATGCACGTGGCCAGGAGTGTAGCCTGGCAGCATGGAGAAGCATGGGGGAAGTGGCAAAGGGGAGGGAACGCATGGTAGGGCGGGGCAGATCCAGGCCCCTGCAGTGAGGGAGGGAGTGGGGCTGGGGCAGGGGCAGGTACGATTGTGGAGCAGGGGGCAGGAGCTCTCTGCTGCCAGGGCAGGTGGACATTGTCCCCACCCAGGCTCCACCACTGGAACTTGACCTGGCACCAGGGAGCTCCCGGGGGCAGGGAGCAATCTTCTGCCCCTGCTGCCCAGCTGACTTGGAGTGTGCCTTACTGCACAGTAACTACTCAGCAGTTAATTTGCTACCTGCCAAACAGAGCAAATTACCATGCAGTAAGGGTCTGCACATGTAGATGGTGATGCATACTGCGGAGTAATTTGCTCTATTGAGCAGTTAAGCATCTCATATAAATGTTCCCTATGTGTCTGTGTTTTAGGGATAAGGGATCTGTCAATGTGCTCTGATAGAGTTAATGGGGCTGCTCTGCCAGTGCCTATTTTAAATTCCAAGCAGCACTAATTTAGTTTTAATGGACACAAATTCAATTCCAATGGCTAAAGTATGCAAATAACAAATAAAAGGGAATCCTTGCTTCAGCAGTGGCTAGATAGAAAATTAACACTCTCCCATCTCCCCACCTTGGCTTGAGTCACATCCTTGCTCTGTGCAGGCACCAAGAGAAGCTGACCTCCTGTCAGCTCTGAGTGTTGGGGGAGATGGGACTCACCCACGCAAAACCAGCTTATATATCCACTGATGAATGTAGAGCTGATGCTAAAGGCCTCGATAATACCAAGCCTCATTAAACTTTAATCAGGGCAATCTCACCACTCACCTCTTCAAATGCCAAGACTTTTGTGCAAGTGAGAGAACTGAAGCTCATGTACCAGAGGGAGCAGAAAGCCTCTGGCAGGTCAGGGCAAACACACAGGGGAAAAGCGCCTGCAGAGACATGTTTTCAAACTAGCTACTGGGCTCAGACAGGACTGACTGCTGCCAGGGGATAGGGCACTAACGCTAGCTGACACAGATGCTGTCATGGGACTAGGGAACAAAGTCCTCAGAATGCCGGAATGTTGGACTCTTCCCAAAGAAGGCTAGAAGCTGTTTCCACACAAAAATTAATCAACAAAGCCACCTGAATCCTCAAATCTGAAAAGGAGCTGTAGTGTCTGGAGACTGTACTAGGGCAAAATGGCAGTATCAATTCTTCATGCATTTCTTTCCTCTGTTCACATTTCTGTTCCTTTTTCCATGCTGCTACTTTTATGAAGACTGAATGACTCCTGATTCACCCAACCATTGCCTTCCCCTCACTCTGATCCTGCTTCAGTGTGTACTTTTCTCCAGGATATCCTCAAAAAATAGGCCCATGGGGTATATACATATGTACTAAGTTGACATAAAATAAGATGACTTAACTAAGTCAACTTGATTTAAGCTACATTGGAGCATACACATGTGCAGCTCCTTGATATTGTGAGCTAAGTCAACTTAACTAATACGACTCAAGGGTATGTGTAGACAACACAGGGGTTTACTTCACCCTAAATTGTAGCAGTGGGTATTTAAAAACACTGCTTTAATTTAGGGTGAAGTAAACGCCCGTGTCATGTACATTTGTGTCTTACCTGTCTTACCTGCCTCTCCAGGGGTGGGGAGGGGGGGGCAAGCTGCCAGCGGGTGATGGGGGTCCCTGGGATGCAGCAGGGAGCGCTGCTGAATGTGCTACAGTGGTTGTAATTAATGTGCAATATGCCACCCATGTATGAAAACACCAATGCCATTAAAGTGGTGCAAATGCAATTAACCCGCTCTAAAGTATCATGCACGCATGCCCCTTGTTTTGTCTACACACGTCCAATACATCTTGGATAATACACCTTTAAGTTGACTATGCTTCACATATGTGTGTATGCTCTGACAGTTAAGTTGACTTTAAAAAGTGAAGTCGGCTTAACTGTCAGAAAGTTAATATATGTGCATGCACTCATAGCTATTTTGTTAGGGGATTAAAAACAGAACCCCAAAAACTAACAACACTCTGAAATTTCTCATGTGTTCTTAAATATTGTATTGGCAGAATAAGCAAGATATACCACAATCATGGCGGTTCCCAGAAAGCTTGTGAACAAACCAAAAAGGTAACACTAGCAGTTGGCAGTTCCACTCACTTGGCTGGAAGAATTTTTTCAAAGAAAAGACTGCTG
>NW_005842502.1:938215-945875 GCF_000455745.1 Alligator sinensis
ATTTTGAGGGAGATATTTAAGGGTTAATAGGAAATCACAGAAAAATCAAGTAATTCTTCAACTACATGGACTCTATGTGCCAAAGCAAGTTAGATAAAATGTCTAAGTAACAGACTAGAACCACTTGGGTATCTTGTTAGATGACTATCACACATCTCAGAAGGGAAGGCGATAACATGTCTGAAAAGTGTAAGTAACATGACAGAGACAATACAGTAGTTTTTCAGATGAATACAGGCAACATGTCAGGGAGGAGCTGGAGAAATGTCTAGATGCAGGTACTGCACTGTGCAGCACAGCAGAGTAATTCAGCTAATTTACCACATGGATGTAGATGGTGCAGCAGAAGTTCTGTATCTAGCAAACAAAGCTTAAATTTCAAATTGCAATGACTTTTCCATACTACTACTACTACTACAAGAAGATGAACTCAAACTGAGTTATGCCTTCAAACTATGCAGAAAAAGTGCTGAAGCTTAGTAACTTTACATATTCAAACCAGGGCAAAATACCATAAAATATGCTGAATAACAGTTATCTTATGTATATTCCTTTTAAAAAGTGGCTAAAGCAGCAGAACCTACCAATGTGAGCACTCAGAATTTACTTTCCCTGAAACTGCATGGGAAGTTTATAATAAAAGACAAGAATATTAGCATAAACAGGCAGATACTTGCACCTGCTTCTATCTCCTCCACTGGTAGAGAGGATGAAGGATCTGTTTGATATTATATTAATAATAAAGGCCACCATTCTCTTATCTGGAATCATCTTGAATGCCTTTAGCCAGATGGTCTCATGTGCACCTGTTAGATCTATCAGCACAGAACCTGCTTTTTCCCTCCTTTGAAAAGGATCTTCAATGTCTTAAGTTAGGCCTTACTACCTGGTCAGTTTTGCATCTATTTTTGCGAAACCCTGCCTGTTCTGATGGTAACCGTGGATCGATGATGTCAGTTTTCCTATTTAGGATCAGTCTTTCCAGCAATTTGTAAACAACTGATAGCAAAGATATTGGTCTGTAGCTAGCAGGATCATTAGCATTCTTGCCTAGCTTGAGTAGTGCAATCATGGAAGCATGTCTCCAGAATCTGGGTATTTTGTTTCTTCACATACACAATGACAGGAACTGCTTTCTTAGGCAGAGCTCCATATTAATCAGAAATTCTGGGTAGATATCATGCAATCCTGCAGCTTTGTGGGGTTTAATAGAGGCTATGGCAGTTTTGTACCAGTTGTTGCTCTCCTGTGGCTTTCTGGCCCCTTCTCAGAGCAGAGCTACTTCTTCCAGTTCTTTTTTCCCCTCTGGATTGTTTGCTCTGTTGCCAGAGGTTTTTCTTTGCCATCTGCTACAGAATCTAGTTTAAAGTCCTTCTGACTAGGTGGGCCAGACAACGCCCAAAGATACTCTTTCCAGTTCTAGTCAGATGGATCCCATCTCTTGACAGCAACCATTCTCCCTAGAATGTCAGACCATTCTTAAAGAATCCAAAGCCTCCATGTTGACAGCACTCAATTGCATGTCATTTCAGGATATGATGGTCCCTGCCTGGACTTTGCCTTCCATGGGGAGGATCAATGAGAACACCACTTGTGCTCCAAGCTCATTAATCTTCCTACAAGGGCCTTGTAGTCAGCTCTGATCTTCTCAGTGTTGTTCCTGTCAGTTTCATTGGTGCCTATATGGACAAACAGGAAAGGGTGGTCTAAGGGATTAATGAGTTTTGGCAATCTCTCTGTGACATCCTGAATTCAGGCTCCAGGCAGACAGCACACCTCCCAGGACTCCATATCTGGAGAAGTAATTGGTGCCTCTGTCCCCCACAGAAAAGAGTCACCAACCACCACCACTCAGCGCATCCTTCTTGGTGCAGTGATCCTAAAGTTCCCATCCCTGGGGTCCTGTACTTCCTGCTCTCTAGACTGCTGAGTCCTCTGCATCACACCTGCAGATGTACTCTCCTCTGCTTTTTCCTCAGGTGTTCCATCACAGAGTTCTTGAAAGTGGTTGCTTACTTCAGTCTCCTTCTCTTTAATTCTGGGGAATCTCCTTCTTTGAGTAGTTGCATGCTGCCACTTCTATTTTCCCTTTGGCCTCTCTACTACCAATCTCACATAACTTCTGTTCAAGTATTCGTCCTTCTTCTTGATGCAATGCAGCATGAATACCTTTGGTTCCAGCCTCTGAATCTTTTCCTCCAGGGAAGACACCAGCTTACATTTGGTGCCAATGAAGCGGTCTTGACCGGGAGGAACATGAAAATGGTACATTCCATGCAGGTCATGACTGCTGACCCAATCTCCATCTATGTTTCCTTTGCTCCCTGGAGGGCACCTAAGCCGTAACAAAAACAAAACAAAGAAAAAAAAGCAAAAACCCCACACCACAAAACCCAAACACCAAATACCCACATCTGGGCTCTCGTATACATTCATACACACAGAGGGCCTTGTTAAGTGTTAATTTGGGGCAGCTCCTGCAGTTCTTAACCCTTGGATTGTCTGCACATTAACACCTTTAAGGGTGCTTTTACACATGCTGTAGTGAGGGTGGTGGTGGGGGAGCTCTTTAATTGGAGCAGTTCTGAGATCCGCTCAGCGCCTCGCATATCAGCATCCCTGTGCTTTAAAATGGTGGCAGGGGAGCTGTAACTAAAGGTCGTCAAACAAGATTTAGTTAAAGTGCTCACACCATTATTTTGAAGTGTGGGGATGCTGATACACAAGACACAGATGCTGGCTGTAGCATGCTAATTAGCACACTCCAGAAGACTCAATAGATTCTGCTCCGATGCCCTGTAATTACAGGGCATCAGAGCTGTCTCCCCACACATGTAAAGGCATCCTAAGTGCCTTAAAGCACTCATTGGGCATGTCTACATGAAACGCTATGTCACTGTAGTGATGAGCTATGGCTATGTAGCGTCAGTGGGCACTAACTCTTACACCGCTGCTACTGCTCAGTAGCAACAAGCTGCTGAGCAGTAACTCGTTGCTACTGTGGAGTAAGGTCGAAAATGACTTGTGTGCTGCCAGGACTGTGCAGTACTAGCAGGTACTGAGCAGTCATGGGCACATGTAGACATGCTCATTACGTGGCTCAAAATTATGCCACTCCAGGGCAGGATTATCTCTTGATCTGCATAACCCGGCTCCTGTTCCATTACGGTGTGATCACTTCCCACAGATGTGCCACTCAAGTTGAAGGTGGGACTGCAACCTAGCACTAAGCCAATCAACATTTGTGTGGCTCACAGCAGGCATGTATACATACACATTAATACACTGTAGGTTTGCATTAAGTTTAATACCTGTAATAACAGATACTAACTGAATGTGCAGTAACTGGCGCTATTGCATAGCACTACTGGCGCTACTGCATGCCTTTTTGGTGACATGAATGTGCAGTAGACTAATTCTACTGTGTGTTAACAGAATAGCACAGCTCTTGCCACGATGCGCTAATGCATAGAAGAATTAGTCTACTGCGCATTTAGTATCTTGTGTAGATGCACCCAGCGTAACATGTAACAAGTCCCAGAGTCTCCTGTTCCCTGCCTCCCTCCTAGGGTGAACTCCCTAGGAAAACTCCCCCACTGTTTGCAACTGTCTGCCTTTTTATAAGGCTGCCTAGCCTAGTTCCACCCCTCAGTTAGCTAAACCAGCCCCACACAGAGCAAGCCCTGGCTTCACATTTGGATGTGTAGCCCTGGGCTACACATCCAAATAATCTGGAAGCAATTTACTTTAGAGTAAACTATTCTCTTGAATAGTAAACTCTGCTGAGCATGTGTCTACACATTCAGGGACACAGGAGCAGATCTGCTGCTCCTAGCAGCAGACTGTTCCCACTTCCAGCAGCCATGCAATGGGCCCCTGCAGCAGCCAGGGGGAGCTCTAGGCACCCCTTGGGTGCTAGCCCAGGAACCAGGAGACAGCTGTCTCCTGGCAGGGGCTGGGACATTGCTCCCTGCCCCAAGGAGCTGTCTGCTGCTGGGGTGGGCTCCACCTCTGAAGCCTGGGTGGGGCAATGTCCCCCTGACCCGGCAGCAGGGAGCTGCCAGCCCCCTGCTCCATGATCATGGGGTCCAGGTTGGGAGATTCTTATCTCCTAGCACAAGCCCCACAATCGGGGGACCAGTTCTTGAAGACTTTTCTCTACCAGCGCTAGTTCCATGTTCCGGGGCCAGTGCTGGGAGATTCTTCTCTCCCTGCTGCCAGGGCACAGGGACATTGTCCCTGCCCAGGGTCAAGTGGCAGAACCTGCCCCGGTAGTAGGTAGCTCTTGGGGGCAGGGAACAATCTCCTGCCCCCTGCTGCCTGGCTGACCAGGAGCACATTTGCTCCTGGTCAGGCATCTACATGTGCACTACTGCACAGTTACTAATCTTAAGTAAATTTGCTCCTTGATTTGCAGGTAGCAAATTAATTGGGATTAGAGCCAATTACTGTGCAGTAAGTGTCTACATGTGTAGATGCAGATGCTTACTGCACAGTAATTAGCTCTAATCTTATGTAGATGTGCTCAGTAACTCCAAAGAGAGGAGAAACAATCCCACAGAAAGCCATACACCAAGTACTAGGCGAACACTCAAGCACCAATCAGACATCCAGAGTCAGTAACTCCCAGAAAAGCCTCCTCAAGGCACTCCCACTACTGAGCTGCTTATCTCACAATAACTCCCTCAACATAATCATATGTACCCACGTTTGTAAGATAGTTTGAGCTAGTTAGATAAGCAGCATTCTAGAAGGGCCAAGTGCTGCTGTGAGTAGAGAAATACCATTAGCAGGATGCCACACACCTAGCTAAGAGACCCAGGAGTCAGCATCACAGGCTGAATATCCATAAATGAAGCACACACAACTAGAGAATGCTTCTGAAATCTGTGCTGACCCTGTGTGCATGACATATGTACATTGGCAAACCTTTATCTTGAGCATGTCCCTACTCTGCAACTTGCTGTCCTGACACTGGCAGGAGTTACATGGGTATCAAGGGGAGAAAAGACATTTGCATCTGGAAACTACACTGATTTGCATCCCAGTAAATGGAAGATGCTTCACAATAAACCACTGCAACCTTCATTTTCTAATTATAATGATTAGCTTCTAATCAACTGCCTCCAAGTGATGGCTTAGCCAGACCCAGCCATTGTGGGAGGCTGCAGGCCATTTCCTTTATGAGGCAGTGAAAGAAGAAGAAACCATTTTTAAAAAAGGTCTTTCTGGAGTATGTCAGTGAAATCAGTCCTATACATTCCCAGTCAGTTTGGCTCACTAATCACTTGCAAAATCTTGTGTTCTCTCTTTGAACTCATTTATTGCCTGACAAGGACTCATGATGTCAGAGTTACACCAGAAAAATAGAAGAGTGGTAAGAACTCAGCAAGGACATTTTAGGATGTTTGTACAGTGCTGCCTCATGTAACCAGGAGAGTGCAGAACACAGTGCAGAAGATAGGGAGTGAGATAGGAGAGCAGGGATGACTAATCATGCCAGAAATGTCCTTTACAGACCATACAGTGAAATGCAGTCTGGTCTTGAGATTACACAGTGTGATTGATATCTATGTCAGATAAAGATGAGGCTCCAGTATTGAAAGGGCGATAACTTAGGTTTGTGCATACCACAGTAGCAAGAACAGAGAGCACAACCTAGCACTCCAAGCAGAGGGTAAGGGCTGCTGACATTTATGTAATGCAACATCAGTAGCAGGGGGGAATCCAGGTTGCACCCCCTTTTTAAAAAACCTTCCTCCTCAATAAACTCTTGTCTGTTTTTCTCAGGAGAAGGATGCACAGGTGAATATGTTGACAGGGAGGTGGAAAGAAAAGGAAGGTGGGTGGTGCTGGAGAATGAATTGCAGCAGTGGTTTTCAAACTGTGTTCCAGAGAATCCTGGGGTTATGCAATATGTCATCAAAGGTTCAGCAAAGAGACTGGGGGTAATGGCAGAGCAGGCCAGGAGGTGGCACGCCACCATTGTTGGGCTAGGTCACCTGGCTCTGTGCCAGCTAACAGGATGGGGGAAGGGGTTCCATGGCAGAAGAAGTGATATGAAAGTGTTTCATACTTTAGAAAGTTTGAAAACCACTGAATTGCTAAGTAATTGCTCAGTGGCATGTAAGAGGCCTTGGACAAGTGACAGCAGCATCTATAGGGCCTTTATACACATACTCTTTGGTTCTGCAACACGCTGGAGACCCACCACTTCAGAACAGACTCGATCAAGCAAGTCTGCGCCGCACGCGAGCTGACGTGCACTAGACTGTGTTGCGTGCAGTTGTATAAGCAGCAAAATGTGCATCAGTGCACAGAAAATGGTGGTGGTGTGCTTTTGAACTAAAGACCCTTCTATGTATTTTAGTTGAAAAATGTGCCACTGCAGTTTTCTCGGTGCTGATGTGTATTTTGCCACTTATACAACTGCAAGTGTTGCAGTGCTGGGCACTTTTCAAAGCACCCGGTGCTGTGGGCCTTACATGTGTAAAAATGCCCATAGAGATAAATGCCAGGGCAGAACTGATAACTGGTGCAAAAAAGCTCTGCTACACAATGGCGCCATCTGCTGTTTTCAGCTCTCCCTCTTCAGTAAATCATTCTTGCCTTGCTATCCTGCACATTCTCACAGAAGGTTTTTCCAGCAATTACACCAACAGACAAAAAAGCATTAATATTGTTTGTCTGCTCCCTGCAGGTGATCCCCACACTATCCATATGCTGAATTACTCCCATAAGAGAAGCTCTAACATTTCCCCCTGTTGCTTGCAGTTACTGTTACTGGTTTTAAAGCCAGTTTCAGCAAACTGACATGTGGTTTTCCAGGAACCACTTGGATTTAGCATCAGAAGATGCATGTTCCCTGAGGGGCTGGAGCCAGAGGCCTGCAAACTGAGCAAATGGTAGAGCGAGTCACATGCTGCATTCCATGAGATATACAGACCTGCTTCCAGTCATCAATACTCAAACCCTACGGGAATGTGGTTTCAGTGTCACCATTGAAACTTGACAGAGCCGTGTTGTCAGCCAGACATACTTAACTTTCCAGTTCTGATCAATAACACTTCTGAGGTGGGGCCGACCCTATTTATAAAACATGCAATTAATATTACATTCTAATATTATAAAAGCCTTAGTCTGTCTGTCTGCTGTTTATTTGCACTCTGATTGGTTGTCTGAAACAACGAGAGTGCTCCAAGAGCATTCCAGACAGGAGGCAGCAGTGGCAGCGCGCTGCCATGACGGTGGAGATGGAGCTCCTTGGAGGCGGTGGCGTGGGGTGCTGGCAGAGGGGAATGGAGGGGACAGCAGGGCATGGGGTGCTGGTGATGCAGCGCTGGCCTCACCTCCCCCCCCCAATTCCCCCTCTCCAGCCTCGCTGCTGCCAGGCCCCAACAAAAGCTGGCAAGGATGCAGAGGCAGTGGGGGAGAAGTGGGAAGAGGAGTGGGGGCACAGTGACAGCATCCCACCGTCACTGCAGGGCCCTGAGAACAGCTGGGAGGGCAGGGGGTGTTGCACACAGCCAAACGCGCAGTGGCAGAAGCACTGTAGGGTGGAGTGGCAAGGGGTGAGGGGGCACATGGGGCTGGAGGCAGAGTGGTGGCAGTGTGGGCCAGTGGGTGGGAGCGCTCTCTCTCTGCCTGCTCCCCGCCCCCC
>NW_005842502.1:945927-952628 GCF_000455745.1 Alligator sinensis
CCCCATCGTCATTCTTGACAGGCAATTGCCGTGTGTGTGTGTGTGTGTGTGTGTGTGTGTGTGTGTGTGTGTGTGTGTTATATATAACACCAGCTAAATTCTCTTAAGATGCTTTTTACTTCCTGCTCCTGTTCCCCAGTGAGAACACTGAGTTTTAGGAAGGCAAAAGGTCTTACTCAGACAACTGTCGGCTCTGGTTCTGACAGGGAGATTGCCACTGCCAGCACTTTTAGAAGCCAGCTTAAAGTTTGGCTGCTGGGGGGCTCCATTTCCCATGTAATTCTTGGCCATCACTGCAAAAATGAGAGCCTACCGGCTAAAACTAGCTGACTGGTGCATGGTCAATGCAGTGAACAGTCAAGGTTCCTACCAATATTAGGGGGAGGGGCTATTACTCCTGCTTATTTAGCAGGTAATATAAGCACCAAGGAAGCGCAATGGAAAGTAACTCACTGTATTTGCATAAACACCTGGCTAAGATCCATTTCAACACATAACTCTTTCTGTCCAATATTACATTTCTTTTGGATTGCGCAGAGAGCTGGAGAATGATTGATCTCCATATGCTTGAAAATGGGGTTGGTTTGCTCTATCCCAGTTGTCACTCCTATGGGAACCACTGTGCTGACACAGGAGCCCCCCATCCCACCAGCACAGGTATGGGGATTGCCCCATTTCTGCCAGCAGAGATGAAAGAAGTCCCCTTCTGGAACAGCTATGGGAGCTGCCTCACTTCTGCCAACATGAGTACACCATGGTTCTCATACCTGCACAAGCAAAAAAATCCAACAGAGATGGCCTGGTGCCACAGGAATCTCTCCCCCCAAGCAGCAGTATGGGAATGGGGTAAAGGTAGCCTGAGAACTCTCCTGGCATCCCTTGTGTTCTTGCTGTTTTACCTTAATAATCGGCTACTAAGTGCAGGGTCACCCATGAAGCTGGGATTATTATAACTGAACAGCACCAATACTTTGAGCAATACAGCCTCCTTCCTTCCATGTTTCTTGGGCCCCTTCCAGCAGTGCACTCCAGAATCTCTGGTTTGGCAGTCTCTGGGGCCACTCCTAAACCAATCCAAATATCAGAAACACAATCACAAAAGGAATCTTTGATCTTTTCTTAGTGAATTAAACTTCAAAGAACTTGAAATACATGCTTGAATATTAATGCCAAAAAACAACAAACACTCCTCTCACACACATGTGTGCATGTACACACACACTACCATCGTTCAGTATTACAGAGCTGAAAACCAGTTCTAGTTCTATTGACTAGCCAATTGATAATGCTCACTAAATAGGCTGAGAGACATGCCTTGTCTGGTAGAAAAACTGAAAGCAATGGTGGGGAACAAAAGTTGGCCAGAGCCTCAAATGAGGTTAAAGATGGAGAGACTCAAATGAGAGGAGGGGTCCAAGGTACAGTGTGGAGAGAGTGCTAAATGGCACATTAGTGATCTTCTTCTGTGTGCCATGGAAGTACATGTGGGGTCCAGGCCTCAGTGCAACACCCAAACAATAAACACTTGAAGAACAACCCTGCCTTCACACCACCACCATTGTTCACTGCTTTCTCAAGCTGTGAGACCTGCAACACAATCACTGGAATACTGAGCTTAGTCTCTGTGGGGCTGTGTTAATACGGTACCCCTGGCCTGAGTTGCATCCCCAGACTCCTTGTGTATGATGAGTGCTTTTGAGTCCTTCCCAGTGACCTTCAGATAACAGTTGGGGAGAAACAGCCTGGGATTATGAAAACACATGGCAGCTGCTTTCATGAGCAGTTAACCTAAGCAAAAGGAAGGGAAAACAGTTATAAGTAGAGCTGGCCAAAAACAACAACAGAAAGATTTTGAAAAAGAAAGAAACTGAAATTCATAGAATCATAGAAAGTTAAGGTTGGAAGGGACCTCAGTAGGTCATCTAGTCCAACCCCCTGCTCAAAGCAGGATCAGCCCCAACTAGATCATCCCAGCCACACTTTGTCTAGCCAGGTTCTGAAAACCCCTAAGGGTGGAGCTTTCACCACCTCTCTGGTAACGTGTTCCAATGTTTTACTGCCCTCCTAGTGAGAAAATTCTTCCTAATACCTACCCTAAACTTCCCTTGCTGCAACTTGAGACCATTGCTCCTTGTGCAGTTGTTTCCATTTTTCAGGACTTGCAATGGAACAATTCTTTGTGAGATGTTCCAAGGGCTCCAGGCCTCCTACTGTATTAAAGAAGCAGAACTGCTAGGTGCCCATTTAAGTGAGCTAATTTAACTACAGAAACATTTCCTATTCTATTAATAAAAAAATCTGTTCATCTGGATCAAGTATGAGAACAACATTCCTCCCCCCTTCATTCTCCCTAGCAAGCAAATTAGCTATACATTATCTCTTGCAAAATGCTATCCCCACCCTTTTAGGGTGAGAGTGATAAAGGCTTTCATTATTAATTCCTCTATGGTTGCAGTCAGAAATGCTAAAATTAATACATGTTGCAGGATTATGATTCTTTTCCATATTTAAAAAAATCCAATTATATTAAGATACCAGAAGCAAATATGACTCTACTCATTAGGGGGACTTTTATCTTAATGAGTACAGCTGCTAAAATTACTCTTTAATTCTGACTGTATTCTTTTGCTGCCTTGTTCTTTATCAGACAACATTAATTTCACCATATGACAATAAGTGATCAATGCTGATGCGAACAATCTGAATTAGAAGAGGAAAGAAAACACATGCTTTCTTAATAGGTATGCTTCTCAGAGATGAACCTAATGAATCGAGTTGGATGTGAGCTTTTGACACAGACAGAGTGAATTAGGAAGCAATCTCTGTCAGTTAGGGTGACATTTTCTGTCTCTCAGCACAGAAACAGTTAATGCTGTGTGTGCAAGTTTGCAAGAAACAAGTATCCCTAAATACATTTTAATGAGTTCCCGGAGAGGAAGGGAACAGCAGTCTAACATCAAGAGGCAGCAAGGGCTGAACTCATCTTTGTGCCTCAGTAGGGAGTTTCTGCAATTCATTATTACTCTATGCCTTGTCTTTCTTCTGAAGGGAAAACAAAATAAAACAAACCCCCTGAACATCAGAACAGAAATTAGTATTCCCTTACAGGCACAAGTTTTTCTCATCCACTTCTTTAAACTCCCAAACTAAGCATGACAGAGAAGTCCAGATTGAATTCCCCAGTCATTTCACCAGCTTCTCCCACTCTTAAGCAAGGAGAAAGAGAAAGAGAATCTTGGGGACTGAAAATCATCATTGCACTGGGGCCTAATTCATAACAGCTGCACATAAGCTGGAAGGCAAGACCTTTCTAAGCAAAGGAAGAAAGCAGGAGATAAGATGTAGCCATAACTAAAAGGATTAATGGGTATTTCAAAGAGGAAGGATCAAGTTAGAAATATATGGTCCAATTCAAAGAAGCAGATGATTACATAACACATGAACACACATCCATACTTTACCATGTGTATCTGTGATAATATAAAGGTTTTCTTGGCCATATTACTCACAAGCAGCAAAAGCTCAGGTAAAATATATAGAACATACCAAATTCTTGAATTCAAAGTGGATTAGTTAAGTCACTAAACCTCTGTGTTGGTGCCCTTGTTTACAATAACATAGTTTATCTTAATTTCAAAATGAACTAAACTAAACCAGGTCAAATTAAAGCTTTAGCTCTGAATAAGAGCACTACAACAGAGTTTAATGTGGTTTACTTAGTTCACTTACAAGTTAATTTGGATTAACTGTTCCGAATGTCCCTATATAGACAAGCCTTTAGTATTGTTTCAGTTTCCTAAGTTGCCTCAGTTACCAAATATAAGCACGTGTGTGACAGAAATATTAGAACAACCATTTAGAAAACCTCCAGAGAAATTACCTAGGATAGCTTTTCTATAAATAAAGCATCATGATTTTAAGAACTGATAACTTTTGAACCAAACTAGATCCAAATTTTCTTTATTATTGCAAGGTATGGGTGCTAGTCCTCCAGTGGGCTAAAACAGATGCTTCCAACAGAGATAGTTTCCAAAATATTAGACCTTAAAACTGTCGCTGCCCTAGGATTCAGTATTGCAAGTATCATTTTCAATCCCCGATATACACTTGTGAGGAAGAAGAATGTTTTCAGAGCAATCTTTTAAAAATGCAGACATCTCCATGCTGCTCAGAAATTCAAAATGTCAGAAGCAACTCCCATGGAGACAGATTGGAGAGGCAAATGGTTGGAGTTGGTCACACAGAATTTATATCAGACATGTCCCTGCTATATGTACCTGGTGCAGGGACACATATGTGCATCACCTGCCTCTAGCATTTGTGTCCTATCTTGCTATGGCAAATACCTCCCTACAGCTTGTATCTCTGCCTAGCTGGACCCTTAGGCTTGGGAGTGAGGTGTGGGAGGGCAATCAGGAAGGAGGGTTACTGTCCACAGTGGAGGACTGTATTGCAATGTTTCATCACCAGACTCCACACTAGTCATACAAGGCTGTGTTCTGAGACCCTCAGTCACACTACCAGCATCACATCCCACAGCCTGTCACACTGACTTCACTGGGGCTTTCTGTAGAGAGAGGGGATCAAATTCTAACCCCACTCCTCCCATGTTCCCTGTTTTCTTCCTCAGTCACTCACCTTTCACTCCCTTATGCCTGCTCTCTTTTTTGTAACTCTTAGCTTTTCTCTGCATTGCTTCTTGCAAAAAACTCTAGAGGCACGTCCTGATGAGCGCGCACATGTGGCTTGCAGCACCTCAGACCCATTTGAGGTGCTGCAAACCACATGTGGTGCACATGTACCCATTTGCCAGGCTGCTAATTAGCAGCATGGAGAGTTGTTTGAGATGCTAGTGTAAAAAAAAAAGTCGCTAAAAAACTGGTGCAGGGCACGTGGCAGCAGCATATACCTTCAGAAAGGGAGACTGGCCAGCCAGAGCCACACTGGCTGCTGGCCAGGCTCCAAGTGGCTGGTTCTGCACTGCTGCTGCCCCTGGAGACCCTCAGGACTCCAGGTAAGGCTCCCCTACCCGACCTGGGGTACATTTCCATGCACTGGAGCATGTGTGAAGAGCCATGTCCAGGGACAAATAGCACTGGCACAAATATGAGCACTCATCTGGATATGCCCTGGGAGCCTAGAAACAACCTTTCTGTCTAGCAGCAATTTCTCTGCTCCTGCTTTTGCCCAAGGACTCCCATCTAGAAAGGAGAGGAAGAAGGGTGTACCACTCCCCTAATCCAGAAAGGAAAGGGCAGAGGGAGGGCAGCTGTTGGAAGAGGAGGGGACCTTGGTTCCCTGTTGCTGTGAGAACCCTTCATAGTGGGTGCATCTATGCATACAATTAATGCTATTTGCGTTTACTGCACAAGAAACCAACCCTGAGCAGGCATCTACACATGCAGCCTTTTGGGAGCAGATTTGCTGCTTATGGAAGTAGCTGCTCCAGGCCTATTCCTGCCCTGCTCTGCTCCCATGCAGCAGCCACAGCTGCCCAGGTGCCAGGGACACTCTTTAAAAGGCAGCCCCATGTGATGCTCCTTGGCCACCTGCTTTTCTGGTGCAGCCCCCTGCACAACACTGTCTGCACAGCCTGTGCCCAACAGGCAATGGTGGCTCCATTGTGCCTCAGGCTTCTGTTTGCTGCTGCACTTGCTAAATTTCACCACTGCAGTGACTGCCACCTGGCCCAGATCAGTCTTGACCCTGTCTGGCCCCCCACATGCCTCGTGGCTGCAGGACATTGCTCACTGTTCCACTTGTGGCCCCCTGCCTCTGGGCAGATGCCGACTAGCCCTTGGGCTGCCACCCGGGCCCTCGCAGGGACTCTAATGACGCACACATGGATGCAAGCATGGGTGCCGTCCAGGAGCTTCTAAGCTCTACTCCCACCACTTGCGGGCCCACCCTGCCAGCCAGGACTGGTGACTCCACATCATCCAGTGCACTTGGGATGATGAGCAGTGACTGGACTCCTTTCAGATGGCCTGGGACACATTCCAGGAGCTCCTCAACCAGCTGTGCCTAGACCTGGAGCAACAGCCTACCACCATGCAGCTGCCCCTCCCCGCAGAAATCCAGCGGCCATTGCCCTCCTCAAGCTGGCCACACTTGCCAGCCTGTGCTACTTCGGCCACTTCTTCAGGGTAGGCAAGGTGACCACCGGAGGGGCTGTCCTGGAAGTTCGGAAGCCAAGGAGTGCCCAACCCACTATGCCCTGTGGCTGTTGATCACCATGGTGCCTCAGGCACACCTGACAAGCTGGTGTAGGACCCTGAGCTTTGATGGCACCCTGGGCAAGCCCACACTTCCCCACAACCGCCACCTGAGTCCCTGCCCCCTGCAGCTGAGGACAAGATTGTGGCAGTCACTGATGAGATTCTCCATGTGTGAGAAGCTCTTGGCTGCCTACCTGTGAGGGTGCTGGGTGCTCAATAAAGTTCTGCACTGCCTCCTTCCTCCCTGCATGCTGGGGGGGGGAGGTTATTCCGGGGGGCAGAAGAGAGCTCAGCCAGGCAGGGTAGGGCAGGGCAAGGAGTGGGGGCAGGGAAGGGTGGGAGAAGAGGTCAGGAGGGCCCTCTCTCCCATGAGGGGCCCCAGTCTCCAGGTGTGTAGCCCAGTGGTGGGCAGGGGAGCTGGCCCAGACCTGGTTGACCACATCACTGTCTTTACTCCTCACCCCCCCCCCCCCCCCCCCCCCC
>NW_005842502.1:952641-964896 GCF_000455745.1 Alligator sinensis
ATGGGCATAGAAAATGCTGAACTGATACATGTCAGAATGCTAGGAGGTTTTGAGTGGAATCCCATAGGGGTATGTCCTGGGCCCAGTGCTGTTCGATGTGTTTATTAAAGATTTGGATGGTGGCATAGATCTTCTTGAACAAGTCTGTAAATGACACAAAACTGGGAAGGATTGCGGACATGTTAGAGGATGGGTGGGCAATTTAGAAGGATCTCAACAAACTGGAAAGCTGAGCTGAAGCTAATAGGATGAAGTTCAATGCTGACAAATATAAGGTACTACACCTTGGAAAACATCATAAAAAACACAAATGTAAAATGGGTGACACCTGGCTGGATGGCAGGACTACGGAGAAAGATCTGGGAGTTGTAGTAGATAACAGACTCAGTGTGAGTCTGCAGTGTGATGTAGCCACACAAAAGGGGAATGTGGTTTTGGGATGCAGATTAAGGCACCAAGGGGCAACAACTGCTGCCTGGAAAAGTCTCAAGCTGCAGGGCATGGGAGAAGCAGTCCTCAGCTCTGGGGGCATCTCTGAACTCAGGGGGTGGGGGGGAGCTCTCATGTGGAGCTCCAGGGGGTGGGGAGGGGAGCTGTCACAGCTCCTTTATGGCTGGGAGCTGCCACAACAGCTCCTCCCTGTCCCCTGCATTTTGGGGCTAACCCTGAGTTCCACACATCTGGGAGCTACTATTACAGCTCCCCCTGCTCTCCAGAGATTGGGGTTAATCCCATACACACCGTTTCTGCTACTTGTGTCAGGGTTTTTGAGGGTTTTTTTTTAAAGCCTTCCTCAAGGGCATTGGGTATTGGTTGCAGCCAAAACTGGAAATTTTGATTGGAGCATGCCAGTGCTTCTGCTGGGACCTCAAACCTGAGGTTTCTGGCAAAAGGGTCGTGCTCTTCTGCTCAGGGTCAGACCAATCATCATACTTGGGGTCAGAAAGGAATTTTATCCCATGTTCAGGTTGGTATGCACTGTGGGAGTTTTGGTCTTCCCCTGTAGTGGGGGGCATGGCACTCTAGCTGGGATCTCTTGAGCATATATTGTAACCAAAAGCATAGGACTCTCTGTTCCCTTAACAGGAAAAGCAGCCCAGCCAGGGAGCTCTGCAGGCTAGGAAGGTGGCAGCAGCTGCTGGTTGCTGAGGCAACAGGGCTAATGAGGCAATTGGCAGCCAGCCCAGGCAGTCACCTGACCTGATGCAGGCAGGGCCCTGGGAGCATATAAACCCATGCCTGGGGCTGGCAGAAGAAGCTTTCCCTGGTTGCCACAGGGGAAGGAGCTCCTGCCCAGGGGGAGCCACTGAGGGATGTTGGACTGCCTGTAGGAACGCTGAGGCTCAGGGAGCTCACAAAGAGCTTATGCTGAGAGGCACACTGGCACAAGGGAAGAAAGAAGGTTTGCCCTCAGACAGCTGTTACTTTGTTATTATTATGTTATAGCCCAGGAGCTTATGTTATGTTGCTGTTTTGACTGCTGGTTTGGGATGAGGCTGGAAGCAGAGGTAAGGAGGCCTCAATAGTGCCCAGGGGGCACTTGACTGTCTTGAGCCTGCTGGGGGCAGGCTCAAGCACACAGGGGCCAGGGGCCCAACAGACATGAGCCAGGGGCCCAGTGACTAGAACAGACAAATAAAGCTAGTGGCTCAAAGACAGGTCTGATTCAGTGGGTCTAGGCTAGAAGGCAGAGTGAGATTAAAGGGGCAGAGGCCAAAGAGGCTGAAGCCCCAACAGAGGAAATGATACACTGGCAACACCTGCGAAGCATGGGGTGTGGTAAAGGGGAGGATTTGGAGTCATGCAATTAGCCCTTAAGGCCTTGGATGCCCTGCTGGGCACAGTTGACTAAAGAGGCCCAGCCAGGGGCCTGGAAGCAGTAGGACTGGGGCCTAACAAAGGCCTTGGGCAGCCTCCCTATTAATTTATATTTCCATCAGGGCATGGCAGGCGAGAAAGGAGGGCACCCTAGGGGTGGCAGGGCCTGGTTATGGAGCCACCAAGGGGTGTTATTTAAATACTAAATGACTGCACAGTCTGCTGCTTATGTAGACACAGCCAAGCAGTTAGAAGTGGCTAAAGTGCACTGATATGGTGATATGGACAGTTTAATGACTGGCTCAGCATATGCCATATCTTTTATGTGCCTCTTATTTTTCTAAGCATCTGCAATAACCTTTTCAAGTTTTACCAGCAATGCCAGAGACAGGTTTGCCATTGTCTGTAACTTAAGAAGCTTATTTGTTCTCCTTCCCACCTTCTTTCCTACTGACCAGCTTTGCATTTCACACCCCTAAAGGTGTCAGGTTATACTACATTTGCTACTCAATCAAAAACTGTATTTCTGCTCTATGAGCCAGCTAAGAAAATCACACTTCACAAAAATTATTGACTGTTTTCAAGTGAAAAATACTGGAAGCCATTCTCTGGAGTGTTGTGGAAATTGGTCCATTATTTGCACAGCTGTCTTTGATGGACACTCTACATGATTTATTTTACTTTTTGTAGAGTAATCTGGCCTTGCATTGTGCACCAAAATTTAACAAGGATGGAGGAGTCCACTCATGTGGCATTATCATCATCATCTTGAATCAGAAGCCAAATTTATGAAATCTTCAAGAAGACCTGTAACTTGAGTATGCAATTGTCAAGCCATTTGTCTCAGGAAAAAAAATAATAAGCCTTACTAGGACAGCATGTGCATCTAGACTGCAGGAAATTTAGCACCCAAGTATACAGGACGGTTCTGCACATACATGTCCACTGCATCTCTACTGTCTGGAAACAGGCCCCCAGCTACCCACCCTACATTCCAGGTTCTACCCCAGGGAATATAATTCACCTCTGCATACACAGCCAGTAGAATTCATTTCTGCACACAGGGCCACTGGAGACCTCTCCCTTAGTTAAAGCCCACTGATACCCCTTTACATGATACACAGCCCTCAAACTGGCTTTAACATAGGAGAAAATTGCACACAATGAAAGACAAAATAAGGGGGCATAATTTTCTGGAATCAAGGGGGAAGGAAGACAGATGCAAACAGATGGTTTTCCTCCAGTGTAGCTCAGGAAGACAGCTGGAACCAGTTGCCAAGAAAGTAAAGGAGACACCACACCATTAAAGTGCTGCCTCTGCCTAGGATGAGAAGTCCCTTTGTCAGGCTTTGGGAAAAGCGTAGATTGTACAAGATGGTAAAAAGTCCCCATAGGTAGGGAATAAACTTCATTTTTGCACAGAGGGAGCTGAAGATGAAAGGCTGTCCCTCTGGATCCATGAGAGTGTCTTTGTGAGCTGTGTTAAGTAGCTCTTTGATGTGTTGATCAGGTAGAATTCTTTCCCTGGAGGTGTCAGAGTGGGAAAAGTGTAGGTGCCATCTACACTTTTCTCAGAGCCTGGCGAAAGGACTTTGATTCCAAAAGCTTGCAGAAAAGGACAATTTTCTTGCCATTTTCCAGTTGGCCTAATAAAAAGTGTCATTTTGGAACTAAGAGTTCTAGGTTTTTTTACGTCTTTTTGTCTCAGACCAACACAGCTACCAAGTACACCCCACATCCCAACAGTACACACTGGCCAGAGTAGAACCCTCACCTTTGGTCTTCAAAGCCTGCAATTCATGCCTGACCAACTGCAAGTTATGCCTGATCAACCTGATTGCCTTCTGTGATGAGATGACTGGCTCTTTGGATGCAGGAAGAGCAGCAGATGTGATATACCTTGATTTTAGCAAGGCTTTTGACATGGTCTCCCACAACATTCTTGCAAGCAAGCTAAGGAAGTATGGGTTAGATGAATGGACTGCAAAGTGAATAGAAAGCTGGCTGGTTCATCACGCTCAGAGGGTAGTAGTCAACGGCTTGATGTCTAGTTGCCAACCAATGTCAAGTGGAGTGTCGCAGGGGTTTGTTCTGGGGCCAGTTTTGTGTGATATCTTCATCAGTGACCTGGAAGATGGAATGGAGCACACCTTCAGCAAGTGTGCAAATGACAGCAAGCTGGGGGAGTAGTAAATACACAGGATGTTAGGGCTAGGATTCAGAAATACCTCAATGAATTGGAAGATTGGAACAAAAGAAATCTCATTAGGTTTAATAAGGACAAGTGCAATGTCCTGCACTTAGGAAAGAACAATCCCATGCAGCAGTATATGCCGGGGCCTGATTGGTTAAGCAGCAGCTCTGCAGAAAAGAACATGGGGGTTACAGTGGCCAATAAGATGAATATGAGTCAACAATGTGCCCTTGTTGGGAAGAAGGGTAACAGCATATTGGGTTGCATTAGTAGGAGTGTTGCCAGAAAATCAAGGGAAGTGATTATTCCTCTCTATTTGGCACTGGTGAGGCCATATCTGGAGTACTGTTTCCAGTTTTGAGCCCCCCACTCCAGAAAGGATGCAGACAAATTGGAGAAATTCTAGCAGAGGGTAACAAAAATGGTTAAGGGGCTGGCACACGTGACTTATGAGAAGAAGCTGAGGATACTGGGCTTATTTAGTTTGGAAAAGAGAAGACTGAGTGGAAAGGGGGTGTTAATAGCAACCTTCAACTACTTGAAGGGTGGTTCCAAAGAGCATAGACCTAGACTGTTCACACTGGTGGCAGATGACAGAAAAAGGAGCAACAGTCTCAAGTTTCAGCAAGGAAAGTTTAAGTTAGCAATTAGGGAGAACTTTCTCACTAGGAGGGTAATAAAGCACTGGAACAGGTTACCCAGAGAGGTTGTGGAATCTCCATCCTTGGAGGTTTTAAAGACCCAGCTAGACAAAGCTTGGGCTGCCCTGGTCTAGTTGGGGATGGTCCTGCTTTAAGCAGGGGATTGGACTACATGACCTCCTGAGGTTCCTTCCAACCCTAATTTTCGATGTTTCTATTACTGCAACAAAGCAAAGGAGCAAATCAGCCCTGAAAGGAAGACTGCACAGGGGGGCCACTTAGCAAACTAAGTTGTGCGGTATCACTGTCTCAAACATACTGCAAGTAACAAGGAGAGGGCAGGCTGGGCTCATGTTTTAGATGTCCAATCTGCCTTTGTTAGCAAGTAACCAATTTGCTTTGCCTTAAAAAACAGTAAAGGAAAGAATCATGATATAGATTGGAAAACAGAATAATAAGTGAAAGAAAAATAGGCAATTACTAATTTATAGATTCATAGATTGTTAGGGGCTGGAAAGGAGCTTGCAGATCATTGGGTCCAGCTCCCCCCCCCCCCTCCCCTTGACCCCAGCAAGGTAATTGCCCAGTCTCCTCTTGAAAACCTCCATGGTAGGTGACTGCACCACCTCTGGAGGGAGTTTATTCCACAGTCTGGACACCCTGACTGTGAAGGAGTTTTTCCTGGTATTAAGCCTAAAGCCATCTTCTAGGAGTTTGTATCCATTAGTCCTGGTCTTTCCCAGGGGTGCCCTAGTGAACAGTTGTTCACCAAGCTTCTGATGCACTCCTCTGATATAGCGGTAAGCTGCTATCAAGTCCCCTCTCATACTTCTCTTCTTTAGGCTAAAGAGGCCCAGGTGCCTCAGCCTTTCCTTGTATGGCTTCCCTTGCAAGTCCATGATCATACAGGTGGTTCTTTCCTGGATCCTCTCAAGTTTTTCTACATCCTTACTGAAGTGCGGTGCCCAGAAGTGGACACAGTACTTCAACTGCGGTCTCACCAGTGCTGAGTACAGCGGGAGTATCACTTCCTTAGTTTTACATGAGATGCATTGGTTGATGCATGCCAGCATGTTATTTGCCCTGCTGGCCACCGCATTGCACTGATGGCTCATATTCATGTGATGATCAATCATTACCCCTACTTCCCTTTCAGCCGTGGTACAAGTTAAGCTGTCACCACCGAGCCTGTATGCATGTTGAGGGTTGTTTGCCCTGAGATGGAGCACCTAACACTTGGAAGTGTTAAACTTCATTTGGTTCTGGTCTGCCCAACTCTCAAGCCTGTCCAGATCCACCTGTATCTGCAACCTATCTTCTGGCGTGACCACAATGCCCCATAATTTGGCATCATCCGTGAACTTGGCCAGCAAGCTTTTTACTCCCCCATCCAAATCATTGATAAAGATGTTGAAAAGCACTGGTCCAAGCACGGACTCCTGAGGGACACCACTGGCCACTTCACACCAGGACGACACAAATCCATTCATGAGAACTCTCTGGGTCTTACCTTGTAGCCAGTTTCCCACCCACTGACCCGTCGAGCAGCTGAGCCCACCAATCTTCCAGTTTTCCCACAAGGTTATTGTGGGATACTAGATCAAAAGCCTTTTGGAAGTCTAGATATATAATATGTACCTCATCTCCCATGCCCAGGTGGTGAGAGACCGCATCGTAGAAGGAGATGTGATTGGTAAAACAAGACCTACCTACGACAAAGGCATGCTGGCTGTCATTCAGAATCTTACCTTCCATGAGTGTATTGCACATAGATTCTTTAATGAGCTTTCCAGGATTTTCCCTGGGATAGAGGTTAGGCTGACTGGCCTATAGTTGCCTGGGTCCTCCCTCTCAATGTTGGCCCTCTTCCAATCCTCAGGGATTTCTCCTGTGTGCCACAAATTCTGAAAGAGCTTTGCCAGGGGTTCCTCAATGACCTCAGTCAGCTCTTTCAGCACTCTTGGATTAAGTCCACATGGTCCTGCTGACTTATAAATGTCTAGCTTTACTAACTGGTATTGCACCCAATCAACATCCACAGTGGGGAGGCTGTCAGTCCCTGCATGCCCCCTATGAGCCTTATCTCACTTGTCTTTCCCCTTGGTCTGGTGAAATACCAAAGCAAAGTGGGCATTCAGGAGCTCAGTTTTGTCCTGAATGTTGGCTACCAGCTGTCCCAAGGTGTTAAGCAGGGGTCTCACACTTCCATATGTTTTCCTTCTACTGCGTAAATACCTAAAGAAGGACTTCTTATTATCCTTGACTCCCATAGCTAACCTGAACTCCGTCTCACACTTGACTTTCCTGACCATTTACCTGCGAGTGCTGGCCACTAATGTATAGTCCTCAAGGAGGACTGTCCCTAGCTTCCACTGTGCATACACCTCTTTTTTCTTTTTTAAGAGGACTGCAATGTCCCTATTAAGCCAGAAGGGCTTCCCAGCCCTTCTGCTACCTTTCCTCTTTGCAGGAACAGTTTTTTTTTGTGCTTCAAAGATTGTATCCTTGAGCAACGACCATTCTTTGTGCACCCCATTTGCCTCCCCTTCCTGGTCCCACATCACCTCCCCTACTAATACTCTGAGCCTGTTGAAGTCAGAATTTTTGAAGTTCAGGACTTCAGTCCTACTGATTGATTTGCCAACCTTGCAGTGGACAGTGAGCCTGATAATTTCATGGTTGCTGTCGCCCAGGTTATCCTCAATGTTCAAGCTACACACCAGATCATGTCCCTTGGCCAAGACCAAGTCTAGGAGAGCATTACCTCTGGTTGGCCCTTGCACTTCCTGGGTCAGAAAGAGCTCCTTGATCACAGTCAGGAAACTGCATGAACAATCTGACTTTGCCAAGTGTTCCTCCCAATCTATGTCTGGGTAATTGAAGTCACCCATGACAACCAAGTCCCTTGCATGCGTGGCTTCTGTCAGTTCTTGAGAGAACTCCAGATCCAGCTCCTCCCCTTGGTTTGATTGTCTGCAGTAAATGCCTACAGTTAGGTTTCTCTCACTGCCCTCCCCACCCCGCTGTAGCTTGACTCAGAGGGTTTCAAGCTGCTTATCTTTGGAGCCAATGTCAGCCTCCAGAGAGGTGTGCTGCTCTCTCACATAGAGAGCTACCCCTCTGCCTTTTCTCCCTACTCTGTCCCTTCTGTGCAGGGTGTAGCCCTCTATGGCCACACTCCAATCATGTGAGGAGTCCCACCAGGTCTACTAATTATAGTTTAATAGTTGGTTGGTAGGGTCGGAAGGGACCTGAGCAGATCATCAAGTCCCACCCCCTGCCATGGGCAGGAAAGGATGCTGGGGTCAAATGACCCCGGCTAGGTGTCTATCTAGCCTCCTTTTGAAGACCCCCACTGTAGGAGCGAGCACCACTTCCCTTGGAAGTTGGTTCCAGATCCTAGCCGCCCTGACAGTGAAGTAGTGCTTCCTGATGTCCAGCCTGAACCTACTCTCAATCAACTTGTGGCCATTATTCCTAGTTACTCCTGGTAGTGCTGATGTTTTTATTCTTTAAGTGTTTGAAACACAAATAACATTTCCAAATAAATCCTATTGTTTATTGGAGATCTTTACATGATATATTCAGGCTCCAAGAGCACTTCCATTTATTTTGATCAGTAATTTGACAAGAATCCATTAAAATAACCTGGGGGCCGCTCTACCCCCTAAGAGCTAGTTTAGTCCAAGGCCTTTGTAAGTGGAAAAACTGTAAGTGGAAACTTATTTCAGAAGAACAGCTACTAGTATAATTAGCAACCCCCAAAATACTAATACAGCTAGGCCCCATTTGTCTAATCCTTGATTATAAACCACACACTGGGATCTCAAAAGGAACAGAAAACTTTCAGTGGCACTCAAGCATACTAATCCTCTTGGAGCAAAGGGTTGCTGCCTATCCCAGGGAAAAGGTCTGGAATCAATCAAAATGGAGTGCAATCAATCAAAACAAGCAACTTCAACTATGTGCCTAAAAAAAGTCAGCAGGGAGTTTACAGTACAGATGCATCAGATGCAGCCTTTCAAAGGAATAGGCTATACTCAGGAAATACACCAATTCCATTTTACAGAGCTAGCTATCCAAAATCTGTATGTTTGTCAGCTATTTTCTTATCCAAGGAATGTCTCTGAAATGTTTCACTTTGACCAATACGCAGGGACCTACTGAAACTGGAAAATCCAACAGTACCTGCAAAATTTGGCAATGTCTGCAAAATCCACAAAAAGAAAATCCTACTGAAAATAAAATGCTGGTTCCCCAGAGGGAGTACACATGGTGCTGCAGCCCATCTGCATAGGTTGCCAGGGGAGGAACAGGGAGGAAGGACTGCCTGCATGGATGGCAGCCCAAGATGGCTGCCACCCTCACCCCTTGCAATAATTGGCTGAGGGGACTACCTGTCACGTGGCCCTGCCCCTCACCACTGATCAGTGATGAGGGGTGGGCTCACATGACGGACAGACCTTGCAACCAATCAGTAGCGAAAGGTGGAGCCACCAGGCTCCCTCAGCCAATCAGAGGCATCGCAGGGCTCCACTGTGATCAACCTATGAATATGGTGGCTAGTCCTGCAAATTCCCTGCAAAATCAACCAGCTGCCTCCTTGAGTTAGGTAGACCCCTACCAATATGTAAAGCTGCACCCCCTTATTAGACAGCAAACATCAGAGAACCTAAACATGTGTTTTGCCCATTACTGTTGGCTTTATACATAGGTAAGTTACTGGTGGCTTGTTTCTGCAAAATGCTATGCATCCTCAATTCCCATTAAAGTCAGTACATTTACTATCTACCCTCCTGTACCCAAGGCTGAACACCTTTTCCTACTGACAACTCCTCCTGTCTCTGAGTTCACTAATGCAAAACTGAGATAGTCTATGCTGATCCATTCCCTAGTTTTCCAAGGCTTTCAATTACTTTTACAAACCCAATTTTCCCAGCTGTATTGGAAAGCTTTACATTTTCTGACTTGGTTGCAGGTGTGATTGTCTGTTAGTCATCAGTCAAGTCCTCTGTGTCATTCCCTGTATTTCAGAATGTAGGTAAATATTTTTGTTGCTGTGGAAAGGAAGGCAATACCTTCATAGCACCTGGACACAGACTTACCTCCTTTCTTGAAAATAGTCAAGATGTAAGTATACCTTAGGTCCCCAAGGATCTCACTGTTGTTCCAAATCCAAAGAATAAATTTGTGAAATTTCTGTATCAGTTCCTTGCTGCCAACGTTGACGATTTCAGTAGGTATGCCAACCAGTCCAGAAGGCTTGTTGTTCTTGGTTTCCTTGATGGCACACCAGACTTCTTCTAGGATAGGAGGGTTGGTGAGGGACCTGCTTTTGGAGTGTTAGGGGACAGGCTCGATGGTGGAATCCATCACATTTGACTCATGGTTCAGGAATGCTTCAAAGTGCTCTTTTTATCTGTCTTGGACAGATCTGCTGTCTTTGAGGAGCAATGAGCCATCCTGTGATCATAAGGAAGTATCCTGAAATTGTACTATGCATATCATATTTGTGAGCATAGAGCTGAATCTCCTTAATAACAAGTGGATGGAGGGCTTTTCAATCTGGGACATTTTCACTCAAAAAACAAAATATTCAGTGTCATTGGGTGTTATCAGTGTCACTGCTACCAATGTAATTGTTGTTATTGTCTTTGTTGGGTGTTAATGATGCTTTTTCAGTGTTGAAGTCTAAGGAACTGTGATGCTGACAAAGTTGCAACCAGGAGATTCCAACACCAATCTTGACTTAAAGAATGATCATAGGCTCAGTTTGGTGGCAGAGATTTGGCTAGGATTATTGTCTACAAATATAGCCCTAACAAGTATGTAAGACCAGGCACAAAGGCATTTGTACCTGTGAAAAGGTAGCTGGCAACACACCAAACAGGCTCCCCAGGCCACTATGAAGTTCCCCTGATTTTCAATTCTCCTGTTAGACAACGATCAAAACAAATGATGTATTGTATTCCATCTGTATCTTAAATATCTTAAACCATCCTGTTATGGATCTTTCTGCTTTAGTCTTATCATGCAGACACTGGACTATACAGCCTTATACAATATAGCCATCTTCCCCTTCCATTCTGGCAGGAGTGCCCATCTGAGCAATATGCCAAGTTTTACTTATGTAAGGAGTTCATTTATTGGTCAGATTTGCTTGTCAGGTCTACTCTGGCCAATGCTTTAGGAAAGTTTTGTGTGAGCAGTATATATTGATCACTGTTCCAGCCAGGCCCACATTCCCCTCTTTTTTGTCTTTTTGATAGTGGAAGGTTTCTACGCAGTATCCTGGAAAAGCATAATGTATAGACAGAAGAAAACCCAGTGGGCTAGACACTATTTTGAGGTTACCTTGTTCTGTCCATCTATACATTCATATCCCATTTGTCTACACTGGTCTGCATATTCCCTTGTACAACTTATAGATAATTTTTACCCACCAACAGGTTGGCTGATCTCCTACGTCAGGCTTTAAACTAGGTCAGACAGGGGATGGGGAGGCAGAAGAAGGAGAACATCAGGAACCTGCAATCCATGGGACGTCCAGCAGTACAGCACAGGTAAGCAATAAGCAGGTAAGCGATAAGGGGCCCATTGGATATCAGAGCCGGGGGCCAACAAAGGTGCCAGTCACAAGGCTCAAGTGCCTATACACTAATGCAAGGAGCATGGGGAACAAGCAGGATGAACTAGCACTCCGGCTTGCAGAAAACACTTACGACTTAGTGGGGTTAACAGAAACCTGGTGGGACTCTACCCATGACTGGGCAGTACACATTGAGGGCTATAAGCTGTACAGAAAGGATAGAGTGGAGGGGGGAGGGGTTGCGCTCTATGTCAAGGGGTGTTTTACATTGACCCTTATCAAAATGGAATCAGAGGAGGAGAAAGCAGAAGGATTGTGGGTTAGGATACATGGAGGTCAAGGGGAAAGGGATTTGGTGGTAGGGGTCTGCTGCAGACCCCCACACCAAGGGGAAGAACTAGATTTGGAACTCTTGAGGCAGCTCTCAGAGACCATAAAGACTAGGGAAGCAGTAGTCATGGGGGACCTAAACTACTCTGACATCTGCGGGGAGAAGCAGATAGCAAATTCCCACTGTTCACGCAGGATCCTATCTTGTGAACAGGACCTCCACCTGACGCAGGAGGTACATGGTCCCATTAGGGGGAATGCCTTACTGGACCTGGTATTGGCAACGGGGAATGAAATGGTAGGGGACCTATGGATCAGTGGTCACCTGGGGGACAGTGACCACCAAATAATAGAATTCACCATAAGGCGTTGAGTGGGAAAGGTAACTAGTAGGGTGGAAGTGCTAGACTTTAGGTAGGCTGACTTCAGCAAGCTCAGGTGTTTAGTCAATGACGCACTGCAAAGAGATTTGGTGAGATTTCCAAGTCTAGGAAGGGCGGCTGTGCCTTAAGAAAGTGATCCTTCGGGCACAGAGGGAGACGATCCCGATGCGAGGGAAAAGGGGGAAAGAGGCCAAGAGGCTTCCTTGGCTGACCAGAGAAATCCAGAGCAGTCTATGGGCTGAAAGGGGGGCATATAAAAAGAGGAAACGGGGAGAGATTACTAAAGAGGAGTATACCTCC
>NW_005842502.1:965235-975595 GCF_000455745.1 Alligator sinensis
GTCCAGAGAAGGGCCACTCGTATGGCTAAGGGCTTGCAGGCCAAGCCCTATGAGGAGAGACTAGGGCACCTGGACCTCTTCAGCCTCCACAAGAGAAGGCTGAGAGGTGACCTTGTGGCTGCCTATAAATTCATCATGGGGGTGCAGAAGGGAATTGGTGAGGATCTACTCACTATGGCGCCCCTCGAGGTCACAAGAAATAATGGCCATAAGCTATCAGACAGCAGATTTAGACTGGACATTAGGAAGAACTTCTTCACAGTTAGAGTGGCCAAAATCTGGAATGGGCTCCCAAGGGAGGTAGTGCTCTCCCCTACCCTGGGGGTCTTCAAGAGGAGGTTAGATAGGCATCTGGCTGGGGTCATCTAAACCCAGCCCTCTTTCCTGCCTATGCAGGGGGTTGGACTCGATGATCTATTGAGGTCCCTTCCGACCCTAACATTTATGAATCTATGAATCTATTCGGAGCGCTCAAGTGCCTCTATACTAATGCTAGGAACATTGGGAACAAGCAGGAAGATCTTGCACTCCTGCTTGCAAACAATAACTTTGATTTAGTGGGGCTAACAGAAACCTGGTGGGACCCTACCCATGACTAGGCAGTACATATGGAGGACTATAAGTTGTATAGATGGGACAGGGTAGGGAAGAAGGGGTGGGAGGGTTGCTCTCTATATTAAGGAGCACTATACATCTACCCAAATCAAAATGGAAACAGAGGAGAAGGAGAAAATTGAGGTATTGTGGGTTAGGATACATGGAGGCTTGGTGGGGAAGGGACTTGTGGTGGGGGTCTGCTACAGACCACCACATCAAGAGAAGGAGCTAGACATGGAATTCTCAAGGCAGGTCTCAGAGGCCGTATGGTCTAGGGACATGGTTGTCATGGGGGACCTAAACTACCCTGACATCTGCTGAGGGGGGCAGTCAGCCAAATCCAACTGTTCACATAGGTTCTTAACCTGCATACAGGATCTTCACCTAATGCAGGAGGTATACGGTCCCACTAGGGGGAATGCCTTACTGGAATGGTGTTGGCCACAAGGGATGACCTCGTAGGGGAGCTGCAGATCTGTGGTCACCTTGGGGACAGTGACCATCAATTAATAGAATTCACCATACGGCATAGGGTGGGTAAGTAGGGTCGAAGTGCTTGACTTTAGGAAGGCTAACTTCAGTGGGCTCAGGAGATTAGTTAATGACACACTGCAGGATAGGAATATTGGAGAGATGGGAGTCCAGGAAGGGTGGTCATTCTTAAAGGAAATGATCCTTCGGCCGCAGAGGGAGATTATCTCTCTGAGAGGGAAAGGGGGCAAAGGGGCCAAAAAACCTCCTTGTCTCAACAGAGAAATCCGGGGAAACCTAAGGTAAAAAAAAGAGGCATATAGGCAGTGGAAGCAGGGGGAAGCTACCAAGGCAGAGTACACCTACTTGGCCCGCACTTGAAGGGAGGCAGTTAGAAGAGCCAAAGCAACCATGGAGCTGAGGCTGACAATGAAAATTAAAGACAACAAAAAGTCATTTTTAGGTATGTAGGGAGTAAAAGAAAGGCGCAAGGCAGCATAGGACCCCTAATGAACAAACAGGAGCACTTAGTGACGGACAGGGGAGACAAAGCTGAGCTCTTCAATGAGTTTTTTTGCCTCAGTGTTCCTGAATAAGGGTCAAGACAAGTCCCCAAATGGGTTCTTAGATGGGCATCAGAGGGACACCAGTCCACCAACTGTTGATGCTAACTTGGTGCAGAGTCACTTGGATGCATTGGATGTATTTAAGTTAGCAGGCCTGGATGAGCTGCATCTGAGGGTACTGAAGGAATTGGCCAGTGTCATAGCAGAACCACTGGCACAGCTGTTTGAGCACTCGTGGCACTCGGGTCTGGTCCTGGAGGACTGGAAAAGGGCCAATGTGGTCCCTATTTTCAAGAAGGAGGATCCGAGTAATTATAGGCCAGTTAGTTTCACCTCTATCCTTGGAAAGTCTTTGAAAAAATATTAAGGATCATATTTGTGGGACTCCAGTGGGAAAAATAATGCAGCAGGGCAACCAGCACGGGTTCATAGCAGGTAGACCATGCCTGACTAATCTTGTCTCTTTTTATGACCAGGTCACAAAACGCTTAGACACAGGAGTAGAGGTAGATGTTGTTTACTTGGATTTTAGGAAGGCCTTCAATATGGTATCTCACCCCATTTTCATAAACAAATTAAGAGGCTGTGACTTAGACATTTACACAGTCCAGTGGGTGGCAAACTGGCTTGGGGGTCGCACCCAGAGAGTGGTGGTGGATGGCTCAGTATCGACCTGAACAGATGTGGGTAGTGGGCTCCCACAGGGCTCAGTCCGTGGACCTGTACTCTTCAATGTCTTCATCAGCGACTTGGGTGTGAGTGTGAGGTATATCTGTCCAAGTTTGTGCATGATACTAAATTGTGGGGTGAAGTGAACACACCAGAGAGTAGGGAATGATTGCAGGTGGACCTGGATAGGTTGGAAGAGGGGGCTGAACACAACAGAATGAAGTACAACAAGGACAAATGCAGAGTGCTGCACCCAGGGCATAAAAATATCCTGCACACTTACTGGCTAGGAAATGACCCTCTCAGCAGCACAGAAGCAAAAAGGGATCTTGGAGTCATAGTGGACTCCAAAATGAACATGAGTCATCAGTGCGATGAAATCATCAGCAAAGCTAACCACACTTTATCATGCATTAGCAGATGCATGACAAATAGATCCAAGGAGGTGATACTTGCCCTCTATGCAGCATTGGTCATACCACAGCTGGAGTACAGCATCCAGTTTTGGGCGCCGATCTTTAAGAAGGATGAAGAACTTCTTCACAGTAAGAGTGGCTAGAATCTGGAACAGGCTTCCAAGGGAGGTGGTGCTCTCCCCTACACTGGGGATCTTTAAGAGAAGGCTGGATAGGTATCTGGCTGAGATCATCTGACCCCAGCACTCTTCCAGGGCAGGGGGTCGGACTCGATGATCTGTTGAGGTCCCTTCTGACCCTAATATCTGTGTATCTATGAAAGACTCTAGAATTAGTTGAGCCTCAGCAGCCAGCTCAGCCTTACCTCAGCAGCCACTTCTTTCAGAGAGTAAGCATTGATGAGGAGATTCAGCACAGGATCCAATGCACAAGTACCTCCTTTGGGAAATTGCTTTGGCATGTTTTCATTGATTGCAATCTCTGGAAAGACATTGAAATCCAGGTCTACAATGCAGTCATCATCCTCACTGTCCTCTATGGCTGTGAAACATGGGTGACCTACTGTTGTCAAGAGCCTGGAGAAGTATCACCAACAATGTCTCTGGAAAATCCTCCACATCAAATGGGAAATCACTACACAAATGTCAGCATCCTTGCTGAAGCCAGTGTTACCAGCATTAAGTTGGTGATCCTCAAGCACCAACTTTGCTGCATCAGACATTGTGTGCAGATGCCCAACTCTTGATTCCTAAAACAGGTGCTATATTCCCAGCTTAGCTGTGGCCTGAGATCTCATGGAGGCCACAGGAAACCTATAAGGACACACTGAAAACAGACCTCAAGGAAACAGATGCCAACATCAAGAGCATGGCTGACTGCTAACTGATTCCAGTGGTGCCACAACCTCAGCCAAATGGCAGCCCTAAAGCATCTCATTTTCAAAGCAGAGAAGAGAAAGTGGAGGAAGGAAAAGAGAGAAATCGCAGCCTATGGCCTACTCTCCCCTTTGGAAAGACCAGCAACCTCTGTGGACAGATCTGTGACTTAAGGATTGTACTCTTAATTCGCCTCAAGACCATCAGTGAGCTGTGGCAGAGCTCATCCTTGAATCAAGGGATTACCACTGCTGTTGACATCCTTTCCTTGCTGAATTTCTACTGCATGTGTTTTACCCCCAGATTATACAACCTAATGTGAATTTGCAGCACAGTGTTCAAACTGCATTTTTCCGAAACTGTAAACAAGGAGGTAAAATGCTCAATACTCAGACCATTCTAGGCTAACACCACAAAAGAAAACTGCTAAACCATAAACATGAGAACCTGAAGCTGATACCGTTACACTGTAGTAAACCAGATTTGTAGCACTGTTCTATGGTGCACATTAAAATAAACCTTGTAAACCTCTGAAGAAGTAGCGTTACAGTATCTCTGGAATGTGTACAATAATTACATTCATACTGAATGCTTATCTAGCCTATACCTGTTTTTTGTTATGCACAATGGAAATGGTGTTAAACATATTACAAATTAATACAATATAAGTGGAAAAAACCTGTGGATTTAGGGTAATGAATAGCACATTCTAATAATTCTGAAGAAACAGATTAGTATTCTGTTCACTTCAGATCTCTATTACTTTATTCTCCTAACACGCTTGTGATTGCTGTTCTATTTTCACTTAAACCAATTTGCTTTATTGACCCAATCAAATCTCATGGCCATTATACCAACCTTTCTCTCAGCCCCAACTCAGGAAATTCCTGTCCCCATCAATAATTATGACAAGAATTGCAGTTTTCTTCTAAGAGGAAAAGATTAGTATTGATAAGGTCTGCTTGGATATATAATCACATTCTCCTGCAAGGGTCAGAAAGTTATTAGCCCAGGTCAACCTCAAGCAACATTTGGAAAATGGGCTTCTCTATTGGATAGAGATCATAGCTTGTGTGCCACAGCAGGGAGGACACCCAGCTCCTCCACAGCCTGGACACAAAAACACACACAGAAAGACACAACAAAAAAGGAGGAGGGTAGGAAAATAATGCTTGACTGATGAGTAAGTAATTCAAGCTGTGCCAGCATAAAGATGCTGATAAACAATGGCAGATTATGTAAGATGATATGTTTAATAGTGTCTAGGGATCTCATTCATCCCCCAAAATGGACAGGAGTAACCCTTTCCAAAAGCAGAACTCTGGCAGCCTTCACAGTAGGTCAATTTTGTGGAGAGCAAGAAGCAACTTTCTGTAACTAATCAACAGATTCATTAAACTTCTGAGAGGTCGGTCAAAGCTTCTATGACTTAATCAAATAATCAAGTTGCTATAATTCCACTCAACGTTTTGGCTTTAACAATAGTTTTTGTGACCTTTTTGACTGTGTAACTATCCCTCAGAAGCCTTTAACCTGATGCATTATTCATTACCAACTGACCATTTGGTTGCCACCTGCACAGAGAGAACTAGCAATTAGATCTATGAATTCAGGTTGGTGCCAGTGAGAATTAAAGCTGAAAAGCAGGAAAACTTCAGCTGCCACTGCTAGAGGAATACAACCTTCTGAATCCTGTTTATGCTCCTTCCCAAGAAAGGAGAGTTTTGCTCAGTGCCACTTACCAGTATTTCCCAGGTGACATTTCTATAGGTCATTTCAATAGTTTGCTGGATACTTCATTTTTAATTTATTTCTGTTAGAGGGATTTTCCCTCTAACCACTAAATTGGGGAGGAATTTTCACTGTTGCACATCACAGTAATGTGAGGTGACTTTCAGGGAGATCTACTGGCTCCTGGTGGGGCACATAGCTAGTAAAAATAGAAAAGTATGATTCTCTCACTGGAATGACCCTGTGTGGTTCTTAAATCTCTCATCAAAGCTCTTCTAAGAGACTATATAAAGCAGCAACAGCAACAACTTAATCTGTACCAATATAGAACAGAGGGCTCATCTACACATACTATTAACGTGATGAAAACTTACTATGCAGTAAAATACTGCACAGTAAGCTTTCCCTGGGGCCTCACCTACACGTGTGCCTGTCAGGAACAAATTTGCTCCAGACAACAGCAATTCACTGCAGGGCTACTCCTGCCCTGCTCTGCTCCTGTATGGCTGGCAGGGGGCACCAGGGTCAGGTCCAGGCTCTGGGGGACAGGAGGAGCTGTCCTGCCTCTGGGGCAGCTGCCTCCCACCCCACATTCCTGCCCTGGGCAGCTGCCTGCTGCCCAATCCCCACTCTGAGATCAGAGTGGAGGCTGGGACATCATCCCCTGCTCCAGCAACTGCCTGCTGCTGGGCGCCCACCTGCTGCATTGTCCCCTGCCCTAGCAGCAGCTGCCAGGCCCCTACTCTGATCTCAGAGAGGAGGCTGGGACATTGTCCCCTGCCCCGGCAACTGTCTGCTGCCAGGCCCCTGCTCTGAGATCAGAGCAGAGGTTGGGACATCGTCCCCTGTTCTGGTCTCAGAGCTGGGGCCTGGCAGCCGTCAGAGTGGGGACTGGAAAGCAAGCAGCTGTCCAGAGGAGGAGACAGTTCTCCCTTCCTCCCCCACTGTGCTGCCTGGGGTGACCAGGAGCAATTTGCTTCCAGTCAGCTGCCTACCTGTATGCTACTGCACAGTAGCTACTAGGCACGTATACACAAGATGCTATGTCGCCATAGCAATGAGCTATGGTGATGTAGCTCATCACTACAATGACATCGCTTTGGTGGGCACTAACCATGACACCACTGCTACTGCATAGTAACTCATTGCTACTGCGCAGTAGGGTCGGAAACAACCTGTGCACTGCTGAGACTGCATAGTACTGGTGAGTACTGTACAATCATTTAGTACATGCTAAAGCAAATACAGTACTAAATGACTGAGCATGGGACACATGTGTAGATGTGCCCACTGAGTGGTAAATCCACTACCTGTATTTACAGGTAGTAGAAAACCATGCATTAGCGTATTTTATTGTGCAGTAGCTGCTGCTCATAGTTACACAGTAATGCTTTACTGCACAGTACATTAGTCTACTGCTCATTAAAGCATCTCGTGTAGATGTGCCCATAATCTACAAAGCAGTCAACATCACCAGGACAGTCATGGTGAAATTTTTTCTATGCAGAGGACCTGCACAAGGCCTGTGCCTCTGCTTATATGGGACTTCAGTGATATACAGCCCTTGGGTATGGAGATTAATTTAATTCTTTCCTGTAATAAAGATGGTTGTTGAGAAAGAAGTCCCAGCCTTCCTATTCTCAGCTTTGCTGTTAACTAGAACATAAGCAAAATAATACATATTTTAAAACAATGGTTATCACTGTGATGATATCCTTGCAAAACTTGTGGGAATGGATTTTGATACTGCACAGTTATGTATTGCAAGAAACTTTGCTTTCCCATTACAAGGGGTTTGATAGTACATCATCTACTTAGAGGCAGCCACTTGCAACACAAGATGAGGTGCCCCAACATATTGGGTGCATCTATATGTGCTGCTACGTCACTGTAGCAATGTGCTACAGAGATTTTGCATCTGTGGGCATCTATATGTGACCAGCAGCTATGTCACCATAGCAGTGCACTCTCTTGGTATAGTGTGCCTCTATGGCGAAGTACTTGCTAAAAATAACCGTGTGCCATGTGTATGGCACAGTAAGGTGTGTTACCACAACAGCACAGTAACAATGTTGCCATAGTAACACATGTAGACATGTTGCCGTAGCAACACATGCCCACTGAGGGTCATATGGAGTCAAGCCTTCAGAAATTAACAAGTACAGGCTGGATTCAGCCATGCATCACCCCATTAATTCAACATGCTTTAATTTTTGGACTACCAAAGTGCTGAACAATACAATGAAAGAAATAAGTCACTGAAAGGAGCTGCACTTAGGAACATATTAATCCCATGCCTTTCCTCCAATATCTGTGCCTTTGTGGAATGAAGACTATTTTTATGTTGTATATCTCGTAGTTAGAGGGATCACCAATATGATGCATGAAGGGATACTTTTTAGGATATGATCTCTTAGGTCTACATGAATTTTGATGCTGGAGAAAAAAAAAGAATGTTAAGTGGAAGACTCAAAAGGTACATGTACAAGTTCTTCCCTGACATTTTAAAGACAGTGCTAATCTGCTTTGACAAGTATGCAGCCTGGTTTTACCATATCAAGGTGCAGAATTCCACTCCTCATTACTGGGCACTAGGGGACCCTGCCAAGTTTAGCAGGAGAGCTCTTTAATAAAACAACACCAACTCAACATGATACATTTATTAACAGGAATCCACTGTAGGGCGGGGTGGAGAGGGCGGAGGGGATCAGAGCACTTATATCAAAGGAGGAAAAAAACAGGTTTTTCGTAGGGGGAGGGAGCTCCTTTGGAAAATGGGTAAATGAATCTACAGAAAGGAGATTTTCTTTCTCTGTTTGAACTGTAAAAACATCTTTCTTCTGCTCCCAAAGGGTTAGAGTAAATCTGCCATTTTCTTTTGAAAAGTGCAGGGTTTGGGGGCATTTACTGAATAAAACCATCCAAATTAGAGTCTTATTTCTTCACTGGTCTGGAGAATTTGTCTATTTGTCTGGGATTAAATTATTTAAATTCATTTTAGGTTATAATATTTATCAATGTGGATACATGGAAAAGTTTATATATATATCTATATATATCTATATCTATATATATATATGCTACAATGGAGATACCTATATCATATATATCTAGATATAGATAGGTATATGTATATAGTTTCCTATGGCCTAATAGGACCACACATGTAGATGGAGAGGCTTTACTGAGGCGCTAATTACACAGCTCCACAGAAACTGTCTTGTGTAGATGTGCCCAGTGAGAAGTACAGTTAGTGCTTTCAATGTAGGTATTACTTTTCCTGTATTTCATTCCTGGGATGATTTTACCACCATGGGCTCCATTCATGAGCAGGAAGATGCCCGTGAATGAAAGGCAGAGCTAGCTACAATGGGGATATATATTACCCCACTAAAGTGTTTCAATCATTCTAGGTTATGAGATTTATCAATGTGGGTACATGGAAAAGTTTATACACACACACACACACACACACACACACACACACACACACACACACACACACTATATATGCCCTGCCAGTTGGGGCTGCTCTGACCTGGATCAACTTGCTGTGGTCCCAGGCACATATATGTAAACACAGCATCTGGAAGCAATAAACACCATTGCAATATGAATATATATACTGTGCCGGAGTTTATTGTGTCGCACTAATTTCATGTGTAGATGCGCCTACAGACCACAAGGCCAATTGCTCTCCTCCCCAGGCAACCCTACTAACCAAGGGTAACTGAGTGGGGGCTGTGACCTTCACCTGCTAAGGAGATGCCTTTCCTCTCCTGTCACTCTTGAGCCAGGTTTGCTCCCAGTCTCTCAGCAAAATGAATTCTCACAGCATCCACTTGACATTTCATTGTTACCAAGTCATTTAGGTTTTAATTAAATGGATTCCTCATAGCATTTGCAGCATGGGGTTAGGAAAATATTGTTCAGCCTTCTGCTGTAACACAAGAATTATTGAATGCTATGGATCCTATCAGGACTTTGGGGAGCAAACAGCTTCCACTGAGGTCAGCATCAGGTCCTGGCTTTCCCCTATGCCTATAGAAATATAACAAGAGCAAATACCACATAGAAGGTCACTCACTCTCCTCTGTGGTGTCTGAAATGAGACCTCTCTGCAAGCTGTAGTTTGAACTCCAAGAACTTGCTGCACCTTCCAGCTTTATTCCCAGGAGCCTACATGGACTCAAGATCCTGCTGAGGAATGCAGAGACCAGGGAACAGATTTTTTGCTGCCTGGCATCTCATGCCATCATTTACTGTGATGAAAAGGGAGTGTTAAGTGTCAACAAATGAGAACTCTCCTCCTGCTCACACCAAGTTTCCATGTTCCCTGTACACTGCCATGAAAGGTGTTACGTCTCAGCTGTGTGTTCTTGGGCAACCCTGGCACAGGATGCAGTCTGTCTGACTCACAAGGACTCACCCCCCTCCCTCCCCTCCTCTACCTAAATGAAACTGATTAAGATGCAGTGAGAGACACACCTAAGACCCTCAAGATAAGGGTGACAAGAGTGAACCAACTGCCCTAGGTCTCATTTGCATCTGAGATGGAACCAGATGACCATTCATTTACATGAGACATGGAGAACAGAAAGCCTGAAGCAGAAACTGCAGTGAATTCTGGGACCAGAGAAGCAGGGGAGCACTGCATGATGGGGAATCTGTGCTCCAAATGTTAATCAACCCATGTGCACACACACCCAGCTCAGCATTTATCAGGCCAGTTCTAATCTGGATTTACTAAGGCTTGATTGACTAAAACTCGGTTGCTGGGGTAGGGAATGCTGAGGCAAGAGACTGAGTCAGAGCGGGTATGGGCAACATTTGAACAATGGTTAAGGGTTCATCACAGCATCCAGCCCGTTGGAGCCCTAATCACAGGTGTTGTCATACCTTTCCCAAGACGACTGGTGGGAGTCCTCTCCACAAAAGGTTATGAGCACCCCAATAATTGCTTTAAGTCTGTTAAAAGACTATAGTAAGATCTGGAAAAGTCATGCTAAGCTGAGGCTTGTGCACAACAAGTAAA
>NW_005842502.1:976352-978107 GCF_000455745.1 Alligator sinensis
CCAAAGATTGGGATGTGCTGAGTTTGAAACACATAAGGGGATCAGCTTGTACAGGCTGATTGACCCAGTTTGACTCAGACGTGCCCTTATGAACTGAATGCTGGCCCATGAAGGTGTCAGCTGGACACCCAGCCGGATTCAGAGGGATTCTGTTTACCTGTGTGCTTGTGTCTGACTGCATTTTATTGTTGCTCTGATGAACTGATTCTTGGCATATGAGGGTGTCAGCCTGTCCATGCTGATCAGCCCGGCCAGGTCAGGCATGTCACGTTAATTTGTGTGTGTTTGTGTGTATGACTGATTTGGTGACTGGAGGAACCCAGTCCCATTGAAACTGAGTCCTGCAAGATAGCTCCACTGGGGGTGAGGGCTTGCAGAAGGGAGAGATACAGCTCCGTATAGTAACATAAGCAGCACATTGACAGAATCACCAAGACCCTAGAAACTATCCCTAATAAATGAGCACACCCCAAAGTAATGGGCAAATTTGGTAACAAAGGGCAGAAGAGCACCAGAACATGAGAACCTAAGCTCTCCCTATCCCATTACTGCTGGCCAGACCTAGGGTGTCAGAGCACAGCTGGGGCTTTGTGAAGTTCACAGGCTCCCAGACGCTCAACTGCCTGCTGTCCCAGCACTACTGGTCCCATGTGAGCTCTTGGCTTTTCAGGGAAGAGAAGGAGAACATGATGGGGAACATGCTATCCTGATGGCAGAAAAAATCCTGGGGTACCATTTCACTGCACGGATGGTAAAGAGGGAGCAAGTTGGTGACTCACTGTCCTGTGAATCGCTAATGATGGCACTGTTAACCAAGAGGGAAGGAAAATTCCTACGCAGGGGGAGACCTGGAGTGATTCAGACCACTCCTGTGCCTCTGGCACCACTGAAAACAAGCAGTGCTGACAGAAAAACAGTGCAGCATAAAGCATCCAGACATCTGCATGCCACTGTGCACACTTCCCTGACCTTGCCTGGCTCTGCTCTACTGACCAGGTACCAAGGCAGTAACACATTATTAGATCCAGAAGGACTGGGATTTCCAGGCTGTGCTTACAATGCAGATTACGGAAATCAGTTAAGTAGAGACATACCAACCAGAAACTGCAGCAAAACCATCCTGGTGATTCTTTTCAAGGGGATGAGGAAGCTGTTGTAGAGTGAAGAATGACTGCTTGTGAGCACAGGTTATGACCCCATACAGATATAGTCTTCTAGTGCCCACTGCCCTCATGGGTCTGCAACCCCCCTGTAAGAGCTGAGGACATGAATGTTGCGTGCCCCCGAAGGCTGGGGGGTGGGACGGCGAGCTCCCGCAGGCAGCCACAGCGCTGTTGGCAGCGGGGGGGAGGGTGGCAAGTGTCGACCAGTGGTCAGCAACCACCCACAGACACTGCCAGCAGCAGCAGCTGCAGCAACGGTGGCCAGTAGTGATCGAGGACCGCCCGCAGACACCTCTGGCAGCGTTGGCAGCAGTCAGCAGCGATCATGGACAGCCCGCGGGGTGGGGGAGGAGTGGTGACTGCCTGCAGGCACTGCCAACAATGTCGGCAGCGCCTTTTTGCAGAGGGTGCACTGCCATGCTCAGTAGTTGCACATGCACCCACGTGCACCCTCTACGCATCACCAGTGGCTGAGGATGTCCCCAACCCCTGAAGAGAGTGCACCCTCTGGCCCCAGATGGCAAGCCTTGCTGCCTCGCTGCTGGTGGAGAACTCTGCATTTCTCTGCTACTTTCTCCAGGTGACTTTCCCT
>NW_005842502.1:978138-979123 GCF_000455745.1 Alligator sinensis
TCCCTACCCATATCTTAGGAAGAACAGGATAGGATAAGATCATAGCTGAGTGAGCTCACTTTTCTGCTATATGTAAAAAGGAAAATATATTCCAGCCTACATTACAGTATCTATGGAAATAATTTCAAGATATGTATAAACTACAGTTGGTTATTACTTCCTGGGTTAGACCATGAGAAAGTTGTGACTTTAGTATGAAAAGGCAAAACTACAGCAATTCAGAGGGCCACACCCATTTTCCATTTTATTCAGCTGTTGTTCCTTGCCACCTGGTCAGATGGGATGTGATTGAATCTCTTGCAGTTTGCTGGTTTGTTCTGCACAGTTCAAACAAAAAAATAGTCTGAAAGATAATTATGGAGCTTTTATTGTCCCCTTTTTTGGGAAGATCCACATGGCAATGAGATTACCACCAACCTGGGGCAATAAAACTACAGGAACCATCAGTCTCAGGCTCTCCAAACTCCCCCATGCATCTATCATGCATAATACTTAAATTCATCACCACAGAATTCAGACACTTCATTGCCATTAATTAATTTAGTGAAGCATTATTCACATTTGCACATGAGGGTTATTAAGGTTAAATCACTTGCGCAAGGTTATACTGGAAATTCAGGGCACAGCAGAGAACTGTACCCCAGTTTGCTGAACCTCAGTCTAGTGTCTTAACCTGTGAACTTCAGACCTTCAGCTGCTTTCAGTGTAGGCTCCATAAAGGAATATTGCAAATGACTTGAAACCTGGTCTTCTAGCATCACAATGGTTATATGAGTGCTAATGAGAATGTGCAGTGTATTAATTGTACCCAGTGCAGGAAATTTGTAGGTCTAGGGCTGTGGAAATACACAGTCTCTGGGGAACTCAACTAAGATAAAAAATGTCTGCAGAGAATGCTACATACTATTCACTTAAGTTATATCATAGTTTCATAGTAGCTAGGGTCAGGAGGGACCTGAACAGATCATCTAGCCTGACCCCCTGC
>NW_005842502.1:981033-982861 GCF_000455745.1 Alligator sinensis
AAATCCAGCAGGTGATGATCACTATTGCCCAGGTGGTCAAGGACCTGCAGTCCCCTCACCAGGTCATCCCCTGTGGCCAGGACCAGGTCCAGCAAGGCGTTACCCCTAATGGGGCTGTGCACTTTCTGGATAAGGTGAAGGTCCTGTAGTACAGGCAGGAACCTACGCGAGTGTTCAGACCTGGCTGTCTGCTCCTCCCAGCAAATGTCTGGGTAGTTTAGGTCACCCATGACAATAACATCTCTTGACCTAACCGCCTCCATAAGCTGACTGGAGACGGCCTGGTCCAGCTCTTCCCCCTGGTTGGGTGGTCTGTAGTAGACACCCACCGTAAGGTCCCTTTTGCCATGCCCCCCCTGTAGTTTGACCCATAGTGTCTCTGCCCGACCCTCCTCTAACCCAAAGCTAATCCTTGATGATGTGAGGTGCTCTTTGACATAGAGTGCAACCCCCCCCCACCTTTCCTCTCTGTCCTGTCTCTTCTATATAGGGTGTATCCCTGAATGCCCACCACCCAGTTGTAGGTAGGGTCCCACCAGGTTTCTGTGAGCCCAACTAAGTCTGGGTTCTTACTCGCAATCAGGAGGCAATCAGTTCCTCCTGCTTATTCCCCATACTACGAGCATTGATGTAGAAGCACGTGAAGCCTCTATCAATAGAGGCACCTGAGGCCTCTATCAATTTGACAATGTAACAAATGCTAATTCTCAACATGAAAATTGTTCTCTATTACTCCCAACATGCATGATCTAGAAGCATCTGTGGCAGATTTACCCTGAATTATGTCATACAGCATCTGATTTATTTTCTGGGTTGTAAACTATGAAACTTTGGAATGTATCTCCATTACTGGTATGACAGAAAGGTAACATTTACCCTCAGGGAAGAGAGGATTACATAGCCAGGGGAGGCAAATTTTCAATTCTTTGACAGGTGAATGTTCAAACCAGCTGTGGGACATATGCCCCCCCTCCCCCTCATCAGTTCTACCCACCTCTGAGCTGCCATTTATTTTATAAATAAAAGATTTAAAATTAAGGTCATTAGTGGCAGGGGAAATCCTTACCTGAAAACATATCTCTCATTCAGAAAAAATAACATACAGCACAACACTTTCTGAAAGATCTTATGAATGGTAAAATTCATTAGGAAAAATAATCCTGCACTCTGAGTTGATATGAAGATGAAAACTCATATACAACTGCATGATATCAGTTGCACAGGATCATTTTTTAATAGCTGCCAATGGATCTCCAGTAATTAATTACTTATTGTGATATCTTTAGTTTTGTGCCTAGGCAAGTGATGTATAAAAAGGAGTGTAAGCCACAGGATAATTAAGGGATGAAACTGGCATCAATCTTTCTGCACTGAAACCTGGCAAGAACAGCCTGTGTTGAGTCAGCTTCATTAGCTATTGTCTAGAGCTCAAACCCCCATTTATTTGCATCAATAATACATTCAAAGGATTTATCTAACTTGCAAATGTGAATTCATTTATTGGTCCCATAAGCAAGAAAGAATTGTGACCAGAGAAATGTTTCATGTTACAGTTTGGATACTGAACTAGGGACTGCTTGCTGAAATCTGAACAATGAAATTCAATCAGAAATGTGTACATTAATATAATTTTTTGGCATGTACTATCAACCCCATGAATTCAAATGTAACATTAATCGAGAATTGCAAAGTTTCACAGGGGACATAATAAGGAAAGATTAATCCCAATCCAATAACTGTGGGGTTACGTTTAGGGAAAGTGCCACTCCTAGTTTCATAGTTTCATAGTTTCTAGGGTCGGAAGGGACCTGGGCAGATCATCTAGTCC
>NW_005842502.1:983493-990752 GCF_000455745.1 Alligator sinensis
CACATCTTGGTGTCATCAGCAAATTTGAACAGGGTGCTTTGCACCCCCTCATCCAAATCACTGATGAAGATGTTGAACAGGGCGGGCCCGAGGACTGAGCCCTGCTGGACCCCACTGCCCACGTCCTTCCAGGCCGAGAAGACCCATCCACTACCACCCTCTGGGTGCTGCTCTCTAGCCAGTTGGCGACCCATTGGACTGTGTGGGTGTCTACGCCACAGTCCCCCAGTTTCCTAATGAGAACGGGGTGAGAGACAGTGTCGAAAGCCTTCCGGAAGTCCAGGAAGACTATATCCACTGCTACCCCTGCATCCAATGATTTAGTGACCTGATCGTAGAAGGCCACCAGGTTGGTCTGACATGACCTGCCGCTAATGAACCCGTGCTGGTTGCCCCTGAGCATGCATCTCCCTGCTGGCCCCTCCTGGATGTGTGCCAGAATAATTTTCTCGAACAGCTTGCCCAGGATCGAGGTAAGACTGACTGGCCTATAGTTTCCCGGGTCCTCCTTCCTCCCCTTTTTGAAGATGGGAACCATGTTGGCCCTCTTCCAGTCCTCCGGCACCTCTCCAGAGCACCACGAGTGCTCATAAAGCTGCGCCAGGGGACTCGCAATGACCCCGGCCAGTTCCTTTAGAACTCTAGGGTGGAGATCATCCGGACCGGCTGACTTAAAAACATCCAGCCCCTCCAGCAGCTCCCTAACTAGATCCTCACTTACCCTGGGCTCAGGTGTGCCTCCCTCGGGGCCTGATGGGGGCCTAGCAGGGAGGTGGCAGTTCTGGTCCTTACTGAGGAAGACAGAGGCAAAGAAATCATTAAATATGTTGGCTTTGTCGTCTGGTGTGACAACCAGATTCCCCATCGCGTCCTGCAAGGGCCCCACATTACCCGGGGCCTTCTTTTTACTCCTGCCTTACCAAGGGCCTACACAATGCTGATGTACCTCCAAAATCATATAAGGCATAGATTTTCTTCTTAGGAGTAACATTTTGCTACAACTTCTCCTGTCTCTGTACTGAAATATTCTCTGAAGACAAAATTAATGGCCTGGCACAATAATGAAGAACACCTCTTGTACTCAAGGAAAGCTTGTATTATCCCAGCTGTAGTGTCAGCTGAACACTACTGACAAAGCATAGTCCAAAGGCTATAGGTCCATAGACCTCAGCACATGGGCAAGACCTTCTAACCAGGAACCTTTGGCTTTGGTCCTAGCAGGAGCATTGGCACACCCAAGTCAAAATCCCCAGTTTTGTCTGAAACCAACACCCAATGCCTCTGAGGGAGGCTTAAAAACACTGAGCCCTACCCAGGGCAGTGAGCATATGCAACTTATCAGAGGAGCTGCTCTCAATGTGACTGCAGCCACCCAGGTGCTGCTCAGCTCCCCTTACCTCCAGTGGCGGCTGTTCCTCCTGCTTCTGCCCCTGCCGCACTGCTCCAGGCATGGGGGAAGCTGCAGCTGGCCAGCTGGCCAGCTCCTGCTCCAGTGCTTGGGGTTCCAGCTCCAGACTCCCAGCTACCTTCCACCCCAACTCATTAAAACTCTTCAAAACTATGTGGCTCTTGGGCCCAAGTAATTACCCACTCCTGGCCTAGATCATCCCAACCAGTGGCAATCCAACCTCTTCTTGAACACTTTCAGTGGTGGAGAGCCCACAGCTTCCCTAGGCAGTCTATTCCACTGCTTTACTATTCTAACATTTAAGTTTTTCCTGATAACTAGTCTAAATTTACTTTGATGCAACTTCAAGCCATTTGCCCAGGTCCTCTTCTCTGCAGCAAGAGAGAAAAGGTACTATTTCTCTTCTTTATGGCAGTCCCTTACATATATGAAGACTGCTATCAAGGCCCTCTTAAATGCCTTTTCTTCAAGTTGGAATGCCTTTTCTTCAAGTTCTTCAAATGCCATATCTCTCCTCTCCTCATATGTAGGGACCTACCTAATTCATGGAGGATGCCCCCATATTTCATGGTCCCTGTGCAACATTGGGTGCCATTTTCTCAATGGAGCATGGTGGGCCCCCCATGCCTCTGATTGGCTGAGGGGCCCTGGAAATCCTGCACCTCCTTGGAGACTGACAAATGGCCACCTGTCAAACTCTAGGGAGGGCGGGACTTCTGGGACCCTTTTGCCAATCAGAGGCATGAGGGGACCCTCCCATGCCTCTCCAGAAATTGACAGATGGCCACCCACCAATCTCCAGGGATGGGCAGGACTTCCAGGGCCCCTTGGTCAATTTCCCTCCTACCCCCTTCTCCCTCCCCCCATGCTCCAGGACACTGCCTTTTTTGACCCATTGGTTCAGTGCAATTTTTCTTTTTCAGGGGGACTGAGATTTTTCATGGGGGGAATTACCAAATTTGTGGTTTCAGCAAAAACTGTGAAATCATGAGTAGGTCCCTACTCATATGACTTACTTTCCAATCCCTTTATCATCTTTGTTACCCACATCTGGTCCCTCTTTAACTTCCCTCATCCTTTTCAAGACATGGAGCCCAAAACTGCATAAAACACTCCAAATGAGGCCTAATTAGTGCAGAGTAGAGGGGCACTATCATCTCCCATGTCGTAATGCTTAATGCACTAAATGCTTCTATGTATCCCAAAATCACATTCACCTTTTGTGTGGCTACATCACACAGCAGACTTATGTTGAGTCTGTGATGTACCAAGATTCCCAGATCCTTCTCCATAGTGCTACCATCCAGCCAGGTATCACCCATCTTATATTTGTGTATTTGATTATTCTTCTCCAGGTGTAGCACCTTGCATCTGTGCATTGAACTTCATCCTATCAACACTAGCACAGCTTTCCAAGATCCTAGATCCTTCTGAATTGCACTTGCATCCTCCAATGTGTCTGCAGTCCTTCTCAGTTTCATGTTATCTGCAAAATTGCTCAAGAAGTTTTCTGTGCCAGTATCCAAATTGTTAATACACATGTTGAACACAACCAGACCCAGGAGTCCCTGTGAGACTCCACAGGAGTCCCTGTGAGACAGCCACAAGGAAAGAGGAGCATATCTTCCCATGGCACCAGGCCTGTTAATTCCTTGAATCAAATGAACTCCACCTTTTTTAAATCTAGTATCCTATTTCTGCCAACCTCATGCTTTCTCCAGCTCAGGATCTGGAATTCCATCATCATGGTCACTTCCACCCATTACCCATCACCTTCATATCCTCCCTATTGATCAGGACAAGATCCAAAATAGATGATTTCCTAGTTGTGTTCTCCACATTCAGGAATAGAAAGTAGTCCTCCGTGCAAGTTAGGAACCAGCTTGACATTTTATGCTTGGCTGCATTGTTCTTTTAGCAGTTGTCTGGAAAACTGAAGTCTCTGTACCATCCTACAGCTTTGGATAAATTTATCACCTTTGAAAAGTTTCTCATCTACCTCCTCTTTCAGTTTTGGTGGCCTATAACAAATTTGCACCATTATATCAGTTTTGCATCTTTCACCTTTCATTTTCAGTCAAATGCATTCTGCTTTACTGTCTTCTTCTAGTCAGGTAGTTCTGAGGGAGTCAACTGACTTCATGGCTCAAACTCTTCATTCCACAGGTATTAATGCTCCTCTCTTCTTTTTAATGGTCTTGATGTTCCACCAACCGAGCTATTCTTTGTTCTGCAATTCTGCTGTCTGTTGGCCACTCCTGGTAATGAAGTTCCTATTTCATAGCTCTTCAGATTATGTTTACTCACTCCAATCACATTATATTTGTTTTTGCTTCAATCTTAAACTGAATAGTATGGTGTTAGGCCCCTAGAATATTAGTAAATCTTCTAGTTTATTTTTAACTGAAGAAATATATGTGCTATGTTATATATGATGATGCATCTCATCATCTGCAACTCCCTTTTCAAAATACCAGATCTGCCAATGGAGGTTACCACATAAAGCAGAGTCCATGAAACAAAACTGAATTTACAAAGCAACATGGGGATCACATGGGGCCAAGTGTCTGACCTAGCCAACAGGCATCATACCATCACATCATCATGCAAATACATATGCATATCACTTAGTAAGCCAACTCTGTGACAAGCCACAGCTGGAATCAAGGAAGTGCTGGGAAAATGCAGATTAGGGGTTCCCAGAAGCATTACATTTAGATTGCCTTAGAATCACAAAATCATAGAAAAATAGGGTTGGAAAGGACCTCAGGAGCTCATTTAGTCCAACCCCCTGCTCAAAACAGGACCATTCTCAACTAGATCATTTCACCCATGGCTTTGTCTAGCAAGTCTTCAAAACGTCCAAGGATGGAGATTCCCCAACCTCTCAGGGTAACCTGTTCCAATGCTTTACTACCCTCCTCATGAGAGAGTTTTTCCTAATATCTAACCAAACTTCCCTTGCTGCAACTTCAAATCAGTGCTCCTTGTTCTGTCATCTGCCACCACTAAAAACAGTCTAGCTCCATCCTCTTTGGAAACACCCTTCAGGTAATTGAAGGCTGCTATTAAACTGCCCTCATCCTCCCAGTCTTCTCTTCTCCAGACTAAATAAGCCCAGTTCCCTGAGCCTCTCCTCCTAAGTCATGTGCCTCAACCCCCTAACCACTTTCAGCTCTCTCCAATTTGTCCAATTTGTCTAAGGCTTAATCAAGCTTTGAGCAATTTACATTGGTCAGGCCACAACTGGAGTACTGCATCCAGTTCTGGGCACTGCACTTTAAGAAGAATGTGGCCTGCCTTGAGAGGGTTCAGAGGAGGGCCACCCGCTTGGCTGGAGGGAAGCAGGGCAGGCCCTATGAGGAGAGGCTGAGGGACCTGAACCTGTTCAGCCTCAGCAAGCGGAGGATGAGGGGGGATTTGGTGGCTGCCTACAAACTAGTTAGGGGAGATCAGCAACAAATGGGAAGGGCCCTATTCTCCTCAGCAGCACCTGGGTGACGAGGAACAATGGCTAGAAACTGCTGGAGAATAGATTCAGGTTAGAGATTAGGAGGCACTATTTCATTGTTAGGGTGGCTAGGATATGGAACCAACTTCCTAGGGAAGTGGTCCTCCCTCCTACCTTGAGTAAATTCAAAAAGAAGTTGGATGAACACCCGTCTGGCGTCGTGTGATCCCAGAGTGTGTTCCTGCCAGTGGCGGAGGGGTCAGACTAGATGATCTATTCAGGTCCCTTCTGACCCCCAAACTACTATAAAACTATGAAACATGGCTGCATGTGCAAGCCTTTGCAGGGCTTATGTCACCCTAAAATGATGCACCTGATCTATAGTTACTTCTTGTCAGGCAAAAACTAACTTTAGTTTGGCATTGGTTAGCCCAACCTAAAATAGCATCACCACTGTCCCAACTTGCCAACAGTAACATGCTGATCCCTTAGTCTTTCCTCATAAAGTTTGTCCTCCAGGCCCTTAATCATTCTTGCGGCCCTTCTCTGGACCCTTTCAAGATTCTCCATGTCTTTTTTGAAGTGGGGTGCCCAGAACTGGACACAGTACTCTAGCCTGGGTCTCACCAATGCTGAGTAGAGAGGAAGTATCATTTCCCTAGCCCTGCTCGCACCACATTGGCTAATGCATCCCAGTATGCTATTAGCTCTGTTGACTACAGAATCGCACTGGTGGCTCATGTTCATCCTGTGATCAACCATAACCCTAAGGTCCCTTTCAGCCATCATGCTGGCCAGAACATCTCCTAACCTATATTCATGTTGCTGGTTACTTCTCCCGAAATGAAGTACTCTGCATTTATCCTTATTGAACTGCATCTGGTTCTCTGTAGACCTGTCCAGCTTGTTCAGGTCCATTTGGATCTGCATCCTATCCCCTAGCATGACCACTTTTCCCCATAACTTAGTATCGTCTGTGAACTTGGCCAGCAAACTTTCCACATCCTCATCTAAATAATTGATAAAGATGTTGAACAGCATGGTGCCAAGAACCGAACCCTGTGGGACACGGCTGGCCACCTCCCACCAAGACAATACAGACTTGTCCACTAACACTTTCTGCGTTCAACGCCTTAGCCACTTCCCAACCCATCTGACTGTGGACTCTGCCAGCCCATAATCCCCCAGTTTTTTCATAAGAGTGTCGTGGGAAACCATGTCAAAGGTCTTTTTAAAAGCCAAGTATATGACACGTCTGCCACATCTAAGCAGTTAGTTACTTGATAAGAGAAGGAGACAAGGTTGGTCAGACAACCTGCCGGCAACAAAACCATGTTGGCTATACTTTAGCACCATGCCTTCTGCCAGTCTTTCAAAACTGGATTTCTTGATAATTTTTCCAAAATTTTACCCAGTATCGAGGTCAAACTGACATGGTGAGAATAGCCCCCCGGGTCCCTTATAGCTGAGCTGGTAGGGAGCTGTGCTCCCGAGCCGCGTGGCGCGAACAGAGTGCGCCGGCATTTGCGCAGGCATTCGCACCGGCGGGTGGGCAGGAAGGGCCAGGAGAGAGACTCCTGCAAGGGCAGGGCATAGACACCGCACAGAACTAACAAACAGCAGCTTATACAATGGTGTCGACACGGAGTGCTGTTAGGGCCTCTGCCCAGGGGGCCATGACTACCCGGGGCTGGTCTGAGGCCTCCACCCAGACTGAGCCCATGGGAGGGCTGGTGTCTCCCTGCCTCCTGGCCTGCGGGGGATCCCCAGCAGGGCCAGGGGGGGCAGAGATTGGGGGCCCCCACACCTGTCCTGCAGGTGCCCATCTTAGGGCTCTGGAGGCGCAGGTGAGGGAGCTCCAGGAGGAGGTTAGCAGGCTGAGGGGGATCAGGGAGGCGGAGGATGAAATTGACAGTTATTTCCTTTCCCTGCAGGACCAGACACCTAAGGAAGAAGCACCCCGGGAGGTGTCCTCCACGGCAGAGTGACAGATGGTCACATCCAGGACCAGGGCTGCTCACAGCATACCGGTACCAGTTCCTCCAGTCCGACTCGAGAACAGGTATGAGGCCCTGGCGATGCTGCAGGAGATGGAAGGAGAGGAGGAAACCTCTGGGCAGGAAGCAACGCCACATTCTCCACAGTCCGAACAGATCAAGGGAACCAAGCAGACCCAGAGGAGGAGGCGTCGAGTGATCGTCATAGGCGGCTCCATCCTGAGAGGTACAGAAGGACCCATTTGTTGCCAGGACCCCTCAACACGAGAGGTCTCCTGCATGCCCGGAGCAAAGATTCGGGACGTGACGGGAATGATCCAGGCCGTGATTCAGCCCACTGATTACTACCCCATGGTCCTAGGCCATGTGGGTACTAATGATGCGGCCAGGAGAAGCCCCGATC
>NW_005842502.1:993219-1025830 GCF_000455745.1 Alligator sinensis
AATGTCTTCATCAGCGACTTGGACGAGGGAGTGAAGTGTACTCTGTCCAAGTTTGCAGATGACACAAAACTGTGGGGAGAAGTGGACACGCCGGAGGGCAGGGAACAACTACAAGCAAACCTGGACAGGTTGGACAAATGGGCGGAAAACAACAGAATGCAATTCAACAAGGAGAAATGCAAAGTGCTGCACCTAGGGAGGAAAAATGTCCAGCATACCTACTGCCTAGGGAATGACCTGCTTGGAGGCACGGAAGTGGAAAGGGATCTTGGAGTCATAGTGGACTCCAAGATGAACATGAGTCGTCAGTGTGACAAAGTCATCAGAAAAGCTAATGGCACTTTATCGTGCATCAGCAGATGCATGACGAACAGAACCAAGGAGGTGATACTTCCCCTCTATCGGGCGCTGGTCAGACCGCAGTTGGAATACTGTGTGCAATTCTGGGCGCCGCACTTCAAGAGGGATGTGGATAACTTGGAGAGGGTCCAGAGAAGGGCCACTCGTATGGTTAAGGGCTTGCAGGCCAAGCCCTATGAGGAGAGACTAGAGATACTGGACCTTTTCAGCCTCCGCAAGAGAAGGTTGAGAGGTGACCTTGTGGCTGCCTATAAGTTCATCATGGGGCACAGAAGGGAATTGGTGAGGCTTTACTCACCAAGGTGCCCCCGGGGGTTACAAGAAATAATGGCCACAAGCTAGCAGAGAGCAGATTTAGACTGGACATTAGGAAGAACTTCTTCACAGTTAGAGTGGCCAAGGTCTGGAAAGGGCTCCCAAGGGAGGTGGTGCTCTCCCCTGCCCTGGGGGTCTTCAAGAGGAGGTTAGATGAGTATCTAGCTGGGGTCATCTAAACCCAGCACTCTTTCTTGCCTATGCAGGGGGTCGGACTCGATGATCTATTGAGGTCCCTTCCGACCCTAGCATCTATGAATCTATGAATTGCAAACTCTGCAAAAGCTGTTTGTTCCACGTGGGGTCAAGTTGATTTGCCAATAGGCTGCTATAGCATGATGGGCACCAATTAGTAAAGGGTGTAAGAGAAGGGTAACTACCATATTTATTTGAATAGAAGATAACCCTGATAACAATATGACCCCACAATAATTAGTTTCTATATATGGAAAATGTATACATTTGTTATAATTTTCCAGGTATGGAATTTCATTATTCAAGGTTTGCCTTGAATTTGTCCCAGTCTCATTGCTACAGCAGGCAAATAAATCTAGGGGATCAGGTAGCCCTTTGCTCTCTGTTTCCCCGCAACCTTTTGCCCTGGAAGCTCCTACCCCCTCACGTTACTGTAAGACCCTGTTCACCCTTAGCACATGGAAGTAAAGAGAAAATTTGAGAACAATAATCTTGAAATTAAACATAACTAATCTAATATGCATTCTAATATTATAAAAGCCTAAGTCTGTCTGTCTGTCTGTCTGTCTATCCATAATGCTTTATTTACGCTCTGTCTGACAAACAGCCAATCAGAGCTCAAAGAAGCATTCTGACAGAGCCTCCTCCCCGCATCAGGCCTGGGCCCACTCCTCCCCAACCCCCACTCCCAGCGTCGGCCCCGAGCCCTCTCCTCCCATCTGTGTGCTACCTCCAGGTTGGCCTGGGCCTGCTGCTCCCCTCCCACCCCCCCACCACAGCAGTCTGGCTTCTCCCCACCCTCGGGCCTGGTCCTCCCCTGCATCAGGCCCCGGCCCGCCCCACCCCTCCCCCCCCCCCCGGGGGAGGGGGGAGCAGGCCCAGACCCCAAGCAGCAGGAGGGAAGGGGGAGCAGGCCCGGATCGGATGGGGCGGGGGCAGGGCTCCATCCCCGCCTGCTCCCCCACCCCTGTCATTCTTGACGGGCAATTGGCTAGTTTGTATACAATACCCATATATGTAGTTCATTCATAATTGATGCATGTTACTTTTTTTTTCCTACTGCTGCAAGTTTTCACACAGGTTTTTTTTATAAACACTTTTGAGCAGCACTTTGGTACATACTTATATCTAATATAAACTATACATGGTATTAGTTCAAAGCCAAAATCCTCATGATATACCACACAATTCACTGGGCTGGGCCCTACCAGAGTCAACAGCATTTCAAGGCATGGTGAGCCATGACATTGCATACAGTTCATCCAGAATCCATTTGTCAAACCCTCTCTCAGTCTGGTACATATGATTAGTATGTCCCTGCCCTTCATGCTGGCAACAGACATCAGCAGTACTTAGTATGTGTGTATACTCCAGAAACCCTCCACAAAGGATCCATGTGCTAATTAGCGCTCAGTCACAACTGGAACCGGGTGTTCTGGTCATAAGTTCTGGGATGCTACAAAAATTTATGTTCAGATGATGCACAGGGCAACCTGGTCTGGCTTCACCTCATGGAGGGTGGGGCCACACTAATCATAAGCACTAGGCTGAAAGAGGGGCCGATAGAGGGATTCTAGGTAAGTTGTATGTAATGTTGTGGCTCACTGTGACTTGAAAAAGAGCTAGAGGTGAGGGAATTAATGGGCATTAGGGACTGTCTTGTTCAGATAGACTGCATTAACTTAGCCTTGTGGTTCCCATTAGTGGCCTAGCTTCTTGGCTGCAAGATCAAGTGCAGTGGCTAGGCAGAGGCCCAGTATACTGCCTGGACTGATACCAGAAGTTCTGGGATGATAAAGATGGAAGATTGGAATGGAGGAGGAGGAGTAGAAGTTCTCAAAGCCCAGAGCAGCGTCGGCAGCAGTCATGAGAGAAGAGTGACAGTTATGGAAAGGAAAGTGGACCAAGAGATGAGAAGTGAATCAGAGAGCATAAAGGATGGAAGAAGGTGAGGAAGAAGAGATGGAAGAAGGTAGGTAAGAAACGTGTGGCAGGATTCGAAGTGTTGGAGAAGACTTTACTGAAGACAGCAATGAGGGAGGAGTTCAGTCAGTAGGAAGAACAGGAGGAGAGGAGATCAGGAGAGAGAAATGAGGAATGAAACTGTGATTGAAGAGAAGAGGAAGACTAGTGGGAGTAATAATCCAGATCTGCAAAGTGAAAGAAGATGGGAGGAAGTGAGATATGGAGTGCCAAGTAATCTACACCTAAGAATAAGAGTAGTAGTAACAGGGGAAAGAGAACAGAGAAGCCAGATAATAAATATCATGATAATGAATGAATAGAAAAAAATACTGTTTGAAGTTTTGGATGTAAAATGGAACATTTAATATTTGGATGTTAAAGGCATGGTCATTTTTTCTAATTGGAAGTCTTGGGAAATTTCGTATTGGAGCCAAGAAGGTTATGAGGACTTTTGGAAGACATATGCAGCAGTAGGTGAGAGAGAAGAACTTAAGGAGATTAAATTTAAGTTTTATTGTAGGAGAAAAGAGAATAGAAAGGATAAAAATTATTTGAATGTACATGGACATGCTTGAGATGGGGGAGATAGAGAAATAGTTGGAGAAATATGTCCAAAATGATATGTATGTTGAGAAGATATGTGATAAATATGGTATTTGAATGGAATCATGGAGGGCCCAGGTGGTAACAAGGGCAGATGAGAGGAGTGCTGGCAGGATAATGCACTTACCACCAGTAATCCAAGTAGGGCCCCACTGAGGGTTTTACAATATATTTCAGACAGACTAAACTCTGTAGCAAGTGTGGGTAGGAAGGACACCTGACCACATACTGCTAGTATACAATATGCTACAGATGTGAAGGGAAATGACAGAGTGGCAGAGTGCCAAGAAATACCAAGGTGTGTTATTTGTGAGGTGGAGGGACTGTTACAAAGTGGCCAGGGGTTAAAAGAAAAGAACCCCACATGCACACTTCCCCTCACCTGAAAGGGGTCTGGGATCCTGTGGGATGGCATGGGGACCTGGGAGCAGGGCTGGCTGGATCAGAACAGGATCTCACTTCTGGCTGCACCAGGGAGAGCAGCCCAGCTGGAAACCAGGGCCAGAGATGCTTGCCAAGGCAAGCTGGACTTCTGTGTGTGGGCAAAGCCAGCCAGGCACATCTCCCCTGATGACAAGCTGCAAGCCAGCTGCTGCAGGCACAGTTATTAACCCTGCAGGGACCATGAACTACAGCTGTGTGGCAGAACTGGAACAAGATTGGCAGTGGGGATCAGATGGACTCCTTAAGAAGCCCCAGCAGTTGAGCCACAGGGTAACAAAGACAGCAGCATATGTGGAGCAATGGATGAGTAAGGAGCAGCAGAGCTGCTCACCTTTCATTGTACTAATTCATAACAGACTGCAAGATATCGCCAGGGTGAAACCCAGTGCCTTCAACCACAGAGTCAGGCATGTGTGAAACTCTATATATGGTAAACTGACTGTGATTATTTGATAAGGACTGAGGGCTGTGCAGCAATATCCACACAGAGGTTAAGGTGGGAGTGTAGGGGTCAGAGGAGTTCCCAGTGTGGCTCCTAAGGCCCAATATCTGATGCAGCCAGCAGTATCAAAGACGAGCAGCCCATGTGGGGTCCCCCACTTAAAATGGGATAATCCCTGGAGGAACCATTACCTCCCTAATCTGTATTACACCAAAGTTATGGCAGGTGAGATTGTGAGGACCGGGATGCCCTAATCTTCTGAGGGGCAAGAGCAGACCATGATGGTGTTGTGCAGACTTGACTACATATAACCACTGAGATGTCTTCCTCTTTAAAAAGAAGGAAGTTGAAGATGGATGGGTCACAGGGACACTTACAGCACCAGTGCCCACAGTCCTTTTCAAATAAAGCTACATCTATGGAGGAGCAACAGAGACAGGAAAGGTAAAGTGGGGAAGAAAAAAATGTTGAGTCAGAACGTATGACAGGGGAGGAGACGCTACAAGAAGAAAGATCCAGGGATGACGAGAGTGTAATTTCAGTAGGTGAAGTGGCACAGTTGGCAACAGAGGAGGTAAGAGAAGGAAAGAAAACTGGAACAAGCATTGATGATGTGTAGGGGGTGCACGTGCACCCCCTGAGCATAGCGGTGCACCCCCTGTGAAAAGACACCACCAGCAGCATCACCACAACCCCCCCTCACCACCAAGACTGCTGGCAGCATCTGCAGGTGGTCTGCAATGGCCACATGCTGGCGCCGCGGCATCTGCAGGTGGTCATCAACTGCCGGTTGGGAAGGGGAACCTTTTGAATATCAAAGCAATAAAACAACTGGCAACAACAACAGGGTTGTGAAGAGGGGGAGGATTAGAGCCAGCTGTGTAAAGCATCAGCAAAGAAGACTCATAAAAGTGGTAGAGATGTGCAATTTAAATGGACAAGTATGACTTTGTGTATTGAATCTATAAATGTCGGAAGTGGGTTATCGAGGAAGAGATAGGATACTATTATGCTAAAACTGAGTGGGGTCAAAGTGGACATAATATGGTTACAGGAGAGTGGAATCCCATAGGCAAGGGATTACTGGGGTTTTGTAAAAGGATGGAGATAGCAGTCACCATGATGGTCAGGGTTGGATGTAAAGAAAGTGGCTGGAGTTGCAATTTTGCTCAAGATTGAGGGAGTGGAAGTGTGGCAAGTACAAATGATTGTGGAAGGGAGACTGCAATGGATGGTGATGGAGTTTGAAAAGAAAGTGTTAGATATTTTTAATACATACACAGTAGCTGAAAGAGAAGGAAGGATTGTCTTGTTTAAGAAATTAGAGGTGTATGTAGGTGAAGGTCAGCAGCAAATTCTGGGGGACTATTTCAAGAAGGGGGATAAGAGAGTGGACAGAGGGGAAGCAGCTAGACAACTCATCAAAAGTACAGATTAGTATAATAAAAGAAGGAGGCCTAAAAGATGCATGGGACAGTGGGCAGGAGATTATGAGTATGGAAGCAAGTGGGAGACAGGTATCAAGGATTGATTTTTATTAATGTCAAATGGGTTAAGAATTGGAAAGAAGGAGAACTTCAGCAATCACTGGATGTTGAGAATGGAAGTGAGTTTAAGTGAAAGTGAAGGTAGGAGGAAAGGGATGTGGAAGTTAAATATTCAATTATTACAACATGAGAAGTCCTGTTATGAATATGTGGAACAGGATGGAGGATGCTGAAGAAATACTATGAAAGTGTCTGGGTGTGGTAGACAGTGATCAAAGAAGAACGAGAGAATTTTTCAGAAATGTTGGTCAAAGAGAAGCAAAGAACAAGGTGGAAGAGATAGAAGTATTACAGGCAAGGAAGCAGTAAGAGTAGTATGAGCGAAAGACAAGCTGGAAGATAAAGTGATGGGCAGAAGAATGGTTCAAAAGGAAAATGGATGAGAAAATCTTTCTGTCTAGAGCAACTTGGGTAGAGAAGGGGGGAGGATGGTGTAAGTATTTTTTGGCAAAACTGAGAAAAAGAAGGAAGGAACTGAAAGCAGTGAGAACTGAAGAAGGAATCCAAGGCTGCTTGCAGATATGGGGAAAAAATCCCCCCAAAACTGGCACTTTATTTTATACTAGGCATGCTCCAGAAGAGGCATGGAGTTAGTTGCACCAAGTTTTCCCAATGTCTGTATAGATTGGGCACTTTAGTGGGCACTTTCATCTAATAGCTGATTGAGTCACCTTTAGCTAAAAGGGCCAAAAGGCCCTGCTGAAGTCCCCGATCTATGCAGGTGCTGTACAGCCAGGTCAAAGTAACGCACTGCAGCTTCCAGGAAAGTGCTTTTTTTCCCTCCGTGTCTGTCAGTGCCCCAAGAGGAAGAGAGGGCAGAAGGGTTGGACGCTGTAGCAGAGTTTTACAAAGAGCTGTACAAAAGAATAGGAGTGGATGGAAGAAAACAAAGTGTTTCTTGTGGGGATAAAGTTAGGAACAGAAGATGGAAAGAAACAAAAACTGGAGAAGTTAAGTATGAGAAAGGTGGAGGACTGCTTAAAAGCTTGCAAGAAAGGGAAGGTGCTGGGAAGAGACAGACTTCTGGTTGTATTCTGTGGCAAACGTTGACAATAGCTAGGGACAGATATAATAGAGACATACAGGCCATGTCTGCGTGAGATACTGTGCAGTAGCTCATTACTACTGAGCAGTAGTTTGTTACTCCTGCACAGTAGCGTCACTTGGCATGAACCATGATGCGACACTGCTGCATAGTAGTAACGAGCTAAGGCACAGTCAGCATCACCAGGAAGCTGTTCTGGGATGCTACTGTATAGTAACATCAGTTACTGTGCAGTCATTTAGTACTTGAGTATGCAAGTACCAAATGACTGCGCAGTAACAACTGCGCAGTCAGTGTCTCATGCAGACACAGCCCCAGGGAAATAATAGAGGATGGGAAGATAGGGGAGGATTCTGTAGAAGGTGTGATGATGTTGATATTCAAGAAGGGAAAGAAAGATGTGTTAGGCAACTGGAGGCCAATAACCCTTTTAAACACAGACTACAAATTGATGGCAAAAGTACTAGCCAAAAGAATGTGTGACTGTTTAGCAGATGTGATACAAGAAGAATAAACATGCCATTCCTGAGAGGAGGATATCCTAGACCCAATGGTTAATGAGAGATTCATATCAAATGTGCAAGAGAGGGAAAGAAACAAATTAATTATTAATTTAGACCTGGAAAAAGTTTCATATTCGAAGTACTGTGGAGGATGGTGTTTCCTGTGAAGATGATTGGGTGGGTCAAAGTGGGAAGTCTAGTACTAGTAAATAGTATTGAGCAAAGTATTCCCCATACAAACAGGGGTAAGACAGGGATGCCTGCTGTCCCCTATCTTTTTGTGTGCACAATGGAACCATTGGCACAGAGAATCTATGATGATAAATTGATAAGTGGTGTGAATATACTAGGAGGAATAGAAATTAAATCTACATTATATATGAATGATGTGAACGTAGTGGCTCAGGACAACGTAACAATTGCGAGAGCACTGAAGCATACTGAGGACTAAAGTGAAGTGTCAGAGATGAAATTAAATAAGATGGAAAGTATGTTGATGGGTGTGGGGAACTCAGAGAATTTACAGAAGTTTGGGCTGCGGGTGCTAGAGGGTGTCAGCAAGATCTTGGGAATCCCAGTGGATGCTGAATGGAAAGGAACAAAGAAATGGGAGAAGTTAGAGGTATGAGTGAGGCAGATCTTGGGATTGTGGACAGGCAGAACATTAACTTTCATGTGTAAAGTGGCTGTGGTAAAAATGGTGCTTTTGCCAATTATCGTTTACACAGGAGTGGTGTATCCACCATCATGACAGCAGATGAAGAGGGTACAGAGGCAGATATGAGTTTTTTGGGTGGTTTTTTTTGGGGGGGGGGGAGGGGGAAGGAAGAAGGAGTAAAAGAGAAAGGGTAGCCAGAACAGAGCTATACAAAGCCAGGGAATGAGAAGGCTCGGGAATGCCAGATTTGGAAAGTTTTGTGAATGCTTACTTCAGAAGTATGTTCTGTAAAGAGGCAATGGAGGGAGTGAGGAAGACTGCATGTTTCTGCCGTTACCTAGCAGGAAGAACATTAAGAAGATGGGGCATGTACAGGGGAGATTGGAAAAAAACTGTACGTGTGGCAGCCACTAGCCCACTATGCAAAGATGGACAGTTTCTTAACTGTAAATAAACTAGGTGTGGGATTGGAGTCCTTGAAAGACCATAAGAAGACAGGTGCAGAAGAGAGTGGTAGACGGAGTGGAGGCAGCAGGAAAAGAGACATCAGGTGAGAAGCAAAGAATGACAAAGGAATAATGACATGCCAGCCCACTGCGAGTGGCATGGTGGGAAGACATGGAAAATGAAAGGGAGGGCAGAGAAGGTCAAGACTGCAGATAAAGGTAATATTAGTCACTGATGGGACAGAAACAGGGATGATGATGAACAGGTGTGACTTTTTGGAAAAGGTACTGTTCGAGATATTGGAGGTGTAGGCTGAACACCTAATCAGCTTGATCATGTTCCAAAACCGAAACCTCTGGGAATTCACCTACTGGAATGCGGAAGAGTATGAACATTTTTGGAAGAGATATGCAGGGGACAGTGGGAGGAAAGAATTTAAAAAGCTAGAATTTATAGCAGGAGAAAAGTCAAGAGACTGACTGTAGTACTACTGTATAGATTTATTAGAAGCAAAGGACATAGAAAGGTGGATGGAATAGTGCATTTCAAAGACAGCAGAAAAGGTGCAAGATAAATATGGTATCTGGACAGGGGCATGGCAGGTATAAGTAGTATTAAAAGTAAATGAGTAGAGCCTAGGTGGGGTGCAGCATCTCCCATCTGTGATCCAGTTGGGACCACACCAGGATTTATAATGTACCACAGACAAACAAAACATTGCAGATCGTGCAGAAAGGAGGGGCACCTGTCTGCACACTGCCCCCACATCATGTGTTTCAGGTATGAAGGAAAGGGGCATAGAGCAGCAGGGTGCCAGGAGTTGCTAAAATGCACTAGGCGGGGGGGGGGGGAGGGGGGGCACTTATATTGCAGGTGTTCCAATGCCTATGAAAGTAAGGTCAGACCCCCTAAGGAGTAGCATGAATCAGAAGGAGATAGTGGGGGAGAAGAGAAGGGGTGGAAGAGACCCACAGGATGAAGGAACAGAGAAGGAGGGGAAAGAGACATCTGTAATTGAAGTGATGCAAAAAGAAACAGAAGAAGGGGAGCTGAGGAGTTGTAAATAGCCCAGACATGGAGGTGGGGGAGGGGGAGAAAGAAGAAACCAAACAAGCAGAAGAAATGGAGGTGGAACAAGTAAAAGAGCCCAGGGGTCAGGAGGAAAAAAGAAAGAAGATGCAGGGGCTGATGATCAGGAAAAAGAAACCTCATAAAGAGGGAGGAAAGTTGGAGTCAGACCCGGAGTGCAGCTTCATACCATTAATGCCCCTGGATTCCAGCCTGGAGTGGGCAGCGGGAGGTGGGAAATGGTGGGGAGACGGGAAAATTGAAAGCTTCTTGAGTGAAAAAGAAATCAAACAGCTTGCAAATCTACTGGCATGCAAGTGGGGGAACAGATGGAGTTGACTGTGGTAAGTGGCAGCAATGACAAACTGTAAAGGGACAATTCACTCAATTAAAGCAAGCACAAAATCACTGATTAATGTCAGGAGTGTCTTAACAAGGAAAAGATGGCAAAAGATTGAACCAGTGTTAAAACAAGTACAGGCAGACATAATTTGCCAACAAGAGTGAGGTATACCAGGGGAGAGGGAATATAAATGTTTTGAGAAAAAGTGGAGATGGGGTCCATTTTGGCAGTCAGGGACAAATAACAAAGCAGCAGGTGTAGCAACACTTTTTAAAAATCCAGGTTTAAGAGCTAAGTGGGTGGAAGATATCAGTGGCAGACTACTGTGAATGATACTGTCAGTCGGGGGAACAGAATTTGAAAATTTAAATGTACATGTACTACCAGAGCAGGAGAGGAAGGCTCTGCTCAGAAAACTAGTGGTATACCTGGTTGGAGGGAGACCATGGATAATAGCAGGAGGTGACAGATATGGGGAAGAAGGTGACAGAACGTTAGACAGCTCATCTGGATTGTTAACACAAATAAAGAAAAGAGTCACTAACAGACGTGTAGGCAGGGAAGAAAGCCTTCACTAGAGCAGACCCCAGTGGAAAGAAGCAATCAAGAGTTGACTTTGTGTTTGTATCCAAAGAAATAGGGATAAGAAAAAAGAAACCTTAAGCGTGGCATTTAGTGATCACTGGATGCTGAAGACAGAAACGAGTCTTGGTAAAAGGCCCATAAGAGGAAAGGGAGTGTGGAAGTTAAATATACAACTTGTTACAAGATGTAGAGGTGTGTCAAGCATACACGAAGCAGTATGAGGGGTAGAAAAACCTGAAGAAATATTTTAAGTGTACCAAAGAATGGTGGATGATGGTGACAAAGAGGACAAGAGAAATTTTCAAGAAAATAGGCTGAAGAAATATGGAGAGAAGAACTAAAGAACAGAGAGAGCTGAAAAGAAAGATGCAGGAGCTGCTAAAGAAAGCCACAGAAGAAAGGCACGTATGAAATGAACTGGAAGAGATAAAGCAAGATCTGGAAAGATGGTTTAACAGTAAGATGAAAGAGAAAATATTTTTAGCACAAGCACCATGGGTGAAAGAAATCAAAGAATGGTCTCAATACCTTTTGGACAGAATGAAGGTGAAAAGCGAGCTGAAAGCAGTACAGATAGAATGTGGGGCCTGAGTAGAAAAGCAAGAGGAGGTTCTGGAAATGATGAGGAAATTCTATGAAGAACTCTACCAGAAGAAGGAAATAGAAAAAAATTGAAGAATTTTACTGGAAGAGACTGAGAAAAAGTAGAGGAAGAGGAGATACAGAAGATGGAAGAAATGATAAGTTTGAAGTGCAGGACTGCTGCAAAACTTGTAAAAGAGGAAAATCTCCAGGAGCAGATGGACTACCCATGGGATTTTATGAGAAGTTCTGGCCATGGGTGGGATATCGTAGAGATTTTCAAAGGAATAGTGGAAAAAAGAGAGGCAGAGAAAGACTTTACAAGTGGAATAGTAATTTAATTATTCAAGAAAGGGGAGAAAAAGCTTCTGAAGAACTGGAAACAAATTACCTTGCTAAATACAGGCTACAAGTTGTTGGCAAAGATAGTGGCTTTGGGCACCTATATACATGCAGCAAGGCTGCTCTGATGTGCTGTAATTACAGTGCGTTGGAGCAGACTCAATTAATCAAGTATGCTAGAGCATGGGAATTACTGCACTCCAGCAGACTCCAGCATCACGTGTATCAGCGCCCCCATGCAGAAAAATGGCATGGGCTTTAGTGAGCTTTGATGAGCTTTAGTTAAAGTGCCCCCACTGCCTTTTTTCAGCTTGGGGATACTGATAAATGTGAGACTGTGGACACTTTAATTAAAGTGGCAGAGGATCTGTATAAATGCCCTTTGGCAATACAGAAGAACCTGAAAAAATCATATGTGGAGGTCAAACCTGCTCAGTTCCAGGCAGAATGATTTCTGACTCAATTCCACTGAAAAGGGGTACATTGACACACGTTCAGGAGAGAAAATTAAATATGGCAGTAGAAAATTTGGATCTGGAGCAAGCATATGGTAGAATGGATCATGATTTTATATTTGAAGTATTAAGGAAAATGGGTTTTCCAAAGAAATGGATAGGATGGATAAAACCATTATATAAAGCCAAATGTTAATAAATGGGAATCTGAGCAGAGCCTTTAAAATCCAAACAGGGGTAAGACAAGTGTGCCCATTGTCATCAACATTGTTCGTATGTGCAATGCAGCCACTGGTACAAAGAATCAAGATAAAATCATAAGTGGGGTATCCATACCCCACTTATGGGGTATAAAATCGTAAGTGGGGTAATCATAAGTGGGGAGGGGATGAAGTGAGGTGTGTACTCTATATGGAAGACATCTATGTAATGGCTAGAGACAAATTATTGATTTAAAGGGCACTAAAACATAAAGTGGAGTATGGTGAAGCAACTGAAGCTAAATTAAACAAAACAAAAAGCACTATAACAGGAGTGGGAAACTGGAGGCGCCTAGAGAAGCTTGTAGGGAGAGATAAAAAATTTAGGGATACTAATGAAGGCAGAAGGGAAAGGAAATAAAGTGTGGGAAAAGGTAACAGTGAGGGTATGACAAGTATCATGGCTGTGGACAGGAAGGGCATTGTCCTTTGCTGGAAAAGTGGTGGCAGTTAAGGTGGTGCTACTGCCAATCATTTTGTACACTGGAATTGTGTTTCCACCGTCATGGTGGAAGTTAGTGAAAGTACAAAGGGAAATATGTGTCATCTAATCTTTTGGAAAGCAAAAGAGAAAGGCTAGCCAGAATTGTATAAAGCAAGAAAGATGGGGGGATGGGGGATACTGGACATAAGGTTGTTCATTTATACAAACTACATAAGTGCAGTGTGTAAAGCAACAACAGAAGGGGGCAGGGAAAGCAGCATGTTTTAGCTGATTTTTGGCAGGTATGATCTTGAGACGAGTAATGTAGCAGGGGGTCTTGGCAGAAGCCACAGACGTGGCAACCTCCCGTTCATTACATAAGAATGGAAAGTTTTAACGAAGTACAAAATAGGAAAGGTAAGGCTGGAGGTCCTAAAAGATCTCAAAAAGCTGAAAAAAATTGAGAGAGAGCGTCCGGATGGCATCAGTGGGGGAACTTACAGAAGTACTAGTGAAAAAGGTGTGGAGAGAGGTGACTGACGAATGACAGCAAGGAGAGCGTGCTGATCTAGTACGGCTGATCATATGAAATATCTTGCCAGTTGAGGGAGGTCCAACATATTTAGAGTTTGGTGAGAGCAATTAAGTGTCTAAGGGAGAGGTGTGGGAATACAGAAACGGGGGGACGTGTTTTGGGAGTGTACATATGGGAAGGTTGTGTGGGAAAGGGTACATCATTTTTGAGTGTCACAAAAATAAGCCAGTCCTTAACATAAGAGATGGCATTGTATGGGCTCATACCAAAGAGGCCTGATGAAACAATATTAAGGGTACTGTTACCAAATTTTAAAACCAGTATATAGGCAATAAGAAACCTCTGGGTTTTTAAGGAGTTAACATTCATTGAAAGAGAGCACCTCAAGCTGGGGCTGTTTGAACTGAAATACTACATCCATCAGGGCAAAGAAGAGATCAGATGGGAGGGTAGGAGAGTTTCAGGTAGTTACTGAAAGATTAAGGGTTTTTTAGAGGGAGGTTAATTGATATTCATGGGGTTCTGTATGAATAAATAGAGTTCTGTAAGGGATTTTTTTGTAGGAAGTTGATGCATGTTTGTGTTTAATATATGTAGCTGTATGTTTTTGATAGTTTGTTGTTTTATGATATGAAGTCTTGGTAAAACAAGGATGCTCAATATGTGAAGCTTTGTAAGTGTAAAATGGTAAGTATGTTTTTACTAAAATTTGTAATAATAATAATGAAAAGGTTCCCATCAGCATATTTGCCGAGTATGGGCCATGTGTTTTACAATCATGGTTGATGTTGGCTGCATTTAATCAACTTCATAGCTGGTTTCCATTGCTGAGCACGTGCTGCTTTTGGCAGCAGTTTGATGAGAGACAATGCATTTAGTGAGATTTCCTTGTATGTGATCATAAGATGAGGGGCTTTCCCCCCCATGCCAACTGGAGGAAAAAACCTCATCTTGTATTTGATTAAATATGGTAAATGTGTAATTTCTATTACCAGTGAAGCAGACAAACAAACTGATTTGTACATGTGGCCTAGCATCCTACCACTCTGTCTCATTAATTGTTCTTCCAAAATTCATGCCACCTGTGATTAAATTACTATCTATTAAGCCATATCACAGGCATAAAGTCTTCTGCAATGCTTCTCTATTAACATAATTTTTGTGGTTTAAAAAAACCTCCTGAATATGGACCAGACATTTTCTAAAACTTTGCCTCCATATTATATCCCAACATCTCCTTTGACAATTTTGCTTCATTCTCAGATCTGCCTCCCCACTGTCAATATATCTATTGAGTTGAAGGCCTTGTTTTTTAATTAATTAATATAGCATAGATTTTGGATAATCTGATATTGTTTTCATTAATATTTGGTGTCACGAGTTTAAGTTCTGTTGACTACCTCTATACCAAGGTCTCATTATTATTTCTAACAAAGTAATGCATTTGGAAGTACAGTGATAGCATTACAGCAATTTAACAAAATCATCTTATGAACAGATGCATGAGAATTAGTTTTCCCTTTTGGTTTACAAGCTGTCCACACATTAGGCTAGGAAAACCCTAGTTTATAGTCCTCTGAGTGGCTCAGAGAGAATCCTCTTCCAGTGAAGATTATTTCTAACTATTTTTGGGCACGTGGTGTAGCAGTTGCATTAGTCTGCTCCACGGTCCCAAGACCAGTTGGGAGTGGTCCTCCAGCATCCCAGGAGGTACTGCTCCAAGCCATTTCCAAGTGGATGTTCTCTCTTCCCCCAGAATGACACTGGGGGCAGCCAGGGGAGGCCGAAAGACAGGAATTACCCCACTCTGTTCCCATTCAAAGCTCCTCCCTGCCCCCACCCAGTCCCCTGGGCTCCCCACTCCCACCACCAGGGTTCCCACTCTGCCACCACCCGGGCCTCATGGCTCACCCCTGCCGCCTATGTCCCCCTGCTTACCTGAACTATGGGCACTGTCCTCAGGGAGCAGGAGGAAAATGCCCACTACCAAGCCACCACTGGTCTGTGGGCTGAGCCCAGACCAACAGACAGAGTGGCAGCAGTGGTAGATGGGTCCCCATTCCTTTCCTGCTCCCCTGGGACAACATCAGCAGCCACAGGTGAGCCAGGAGCTGTGAGGAGGGTGGTAGGGGAGGTGACAGGGGATCAGGGATGAGTGGAGCTGATCCCAGGAGCTGGGGGTGTAATTGGCAGGGCACCAGGCCCAGTCTGGGCCTGCAGGAGGTGGTGGGCCAGATCCAGGGGGGTGGTAGGTATGATCCAAGCCAGGCAGTGGGCCCAATCCCTGGCAGTGGAGGCAGCAGGCCCAACCAGCAGGGGAGTGATAGGCACAATCCAGAGCAATGAGGAGTTGTGGGCCCAACTGGGCAGGCAGGAGGGGTGACATGGGCCAGAACCTGGCCAGAAGGTGGCAGCAAGGACACAGTCTGGGTAGGTGGGTGCTGGTGGGATCAGATCTGTGCCACCTACACTGCCTCAGAGAGCAGACAACCTGGGCAGGCACAGAGGTAACTTTTCTCCTAGCCATGCCCCTGCTCACCAGCCTTCTAAGCACAGGTCAGAGCACTGCATGTTACATGGGATATTAACCCTTAACATATGACTGTTCAAAGCTCATGCTAACTTTAACACCAACTAATGTTCCTTAAAGTTATCACATACTAATTGTAAGATGTAACTACAGCCTAAATCTTGGTAAACTCTGTGTGCCCTAATCCTGAAGCTGGGAGGAGTAAATCAATAGGGTAGCTTAGTCACCCAGAGAACCCAGTCAGTTCTGAGAAAGAAGGGACAGAGTTAATGACCACAACGGTGCATCCTGCTTTGTTTACAGATTAGTAAACCTCCACTGCAGTATAATGGCCTGGGACCAAGGCTAAAGGCAAAGTTAGTCAATTGATACCTCTGGAATATGGGTCTGCTCCATAGTCCACTTGTCTACACCTGTTACAACAGTAATCTGAAGCAGTCCAGGACAGGTCACCACTGTACAGCAAGACAAAGGGAAATCTCTCCTCTCCTAGGTCCAAAAGAACAAATTGACACCAGAAGTTTTCTTTTGTCCTCTAAAAAAGTAGATTTGTAGGTTTTCTTTTCTTGTCAAATGGTATTACTGGACATGTGCACTTCATGTGTAGCCAGGCATTGGAAGATTTCAGGAAGGTCCCAATGGACAGTGATTCCTTCACAAGAAAAACTCTGTCATTTGACTTCATGAGAAAAAGTAGCTGTCAATTTTCATATCCAAAATTAATTACTTCCCCCTATGTTTGACTAATCAGGGATAGCACAAGTCTAATCACTTAAGATAATGAATTAAAAAATGCAATTTGTCCTATATTTCAAAACATAATGAGCTTCTAGCTTCATCCTGAACAGAGAGGTGGAGAAAACCACAGATGCTTGTTAAAAAGAAAAAGATCTTGTGGATCAAAATCCTATAAAGCATATTCTTTTTCATTTTACTTTTGCTAAACACAAGAATGGTGACAAAACAATGAAACTGTTCAGAGGGCTTAAGAACTTTTAAAAATGCTTTTGGAATGAAGGCTGCTTGCAGACATTAAAAAAAAAAAAGCAACGCTTTACACTTGGCACGCTCCTGTGCCAAGCCCAGCACATGCCCAGAAGAGGCATTGCATTAGTTGAACCCAGCTTGCCCAATGTCTGTATAGATCAAGTGCTTTAGTGGGGCTTTCTGGCATTTTTATCTAATAGTTGATTGAATCAGCTTGAGATAAAAGTGCCAAAATGCCCTGTTGAGGTGCACGATCTATACAGATGCTGGGCAAATCTGGCAGAAGTAACATACTGCTTCTTCTGGTAAAGCACAGTTTTGTTTTGTTTTTTAACATCTACAAGCAGCCATAATCACCTAATCTCCTTGTTTTTTAACTAAGGAATATTTGCAAATGTATAAGATATGCTTGTAGCACAGAAAGAGAATCTGTATTTTAATGACAAATCTGATGGGAAAGAGCTCTGTTTTAATGTTATTTTCATTAGGTGCAATAGCAATGTCAAGTTTAATAAGAGAAAGGAACTTGGGAATACAGACTTTGCAATTAACTGGATTTCTTCCAGTAAGAGACACCCAAAGAAACTCCAAACATGTCTGAAATGACAATCAGCTCCAGCCAAGGCAGTCAGTGATTTCTACAGCTATCACAGTTCAGTAAACACCTTCTGAACTTTTTTTCACACCAAATAGAATTAGGTTTAAATTAAGATGGAGCACAATCATGTAACACAAAGAAATGAACTGAGGTTATCTTCCTCAACAGCCATGGGGTGCAGGGACAATGGTGTTTGCTGTGACCAGAAGGGCACAAATCATCTTGCTCCAGTAATGCTGGTGAACAGAGTCAATTCACCCTAGTCTAAGAGAAAACACATTTTGAATGAAATGTGACACAAATTCATCTAGACAATTAATGCAACTAATGCTTTTCACTATGTCTATAGAGATGGCTCCCCTAGTAATTCATGCATGGAAACCACTTTGGGGTATCAGACAGTTCAATTTTATCATACTGAAAATTAATGTTCTGAGCTGGACATTGATGCAAACTGAGAACAGCAGCAGAGCCAATAGATTTGAACTTCATCCAGCTCCTGTTTAGCAGAATATTTTTATTATTAGTCTCACGTAAGGGGAAGACTAATGGATTTCTTCCTTGAGGCAATTAAAAAGTGATTTGTCACACACCAAGATGTATGGTTTTGTATTGGCAGATATTACTGCTGTACCACTGACTGGGAGAGAAAAGGGATGTCATGAGTCGACAGCGGAGTGCAGCCTATTCTAAGAAAACAGGAACAAGCCCAGACTTCACTTCAGCCTATAGTACCTCTGCCTTCCAGCACCTGCAGGACACAAAGCAGCTCTCAGGAGAGGACCTTGTAGCAAAAACGTGTTGGGGTGTGCAATCTCCCAACTGATGCAGGCTACCAAATCCATGCAACCCATATTTCCACCAGAAGATCATCTGCTACTGTAATGAGGAAAAGAGGTCAAGCTACTCTCCTAATCAGAGTCAGAAACATCCAAAGAAACCAATGAGCCCCTGGCACCTGCAGGATGACAGGATGGTACAAGCCAAGGGAAGAAAAGAGGTGGTTATAAATTCTCTGATATCAAAGGCTCTGAAACTGCAGAGCTATACAGAGCCATGGGCATGTCAAGTCAGCTCTGAACCACCAGTGTGACTGGGAATTAAACAAAAGGTAAAATACTGCTTTCCTGAAGCTTTTAGACACACAGTGGTATTGTGAGTACTTTATCCTTGTGGTCTGACACGTGGGAAGTAAAAGTAGTGCTCTTCCTAGCCTGGTCCAATGCAAGAGCAAGCAGCAAAGGATGGCTGCTTTCACCAGAACTCAACCTAACCAACCCAACTTCATCAAGACAGGTTGGAGGTGGATGGAGTAGTTCACCCTAGTCCACCATCCATCCTGGCTTAGATCTGGGGAGGGAGCTTTCCAGCTTTCTTATACCTGGGCCCAGCTGGGCTGGGCTAGATGGAACAGGGAAGTACTTCCCTTTCCTCTTCTTGATACCCCTATACTTCTGAGGCCTCTCTCTAAAGCTCCTTGCCCTGTTCAGTTCTGTGATGCCCTGCCAGACCTTCCCCAGACAACCTAACCAACACCTCTCTGCAGGCAGGCCCACAAAGAGGGTGTTTCAAGACACAGTCATTTTTTAACTGAGCTGAGGCCACACAAGTCATAATCATTTTCAAAAATTGTATCATGAGACATTGTTGGATTACCACGATTTTAAAAATACTTTCCTGATTTTTTAAACTTACCAGCAAGCCTCTCTAATACAAGGTGTAGCATTTGGCAGCTCAAGGGAACTGATTTTTTTCCAGAAGAACCTGATGTAAGCCAGGAGTTAAAAGGAACATATTACATACCACCCCCAGTGGCTGTGTTTGTGGTCTCTCTAAAATGGGTGCTGGTTTTAGGATCCAAAGCCAGCCCGTACTTTTGAGGTATGAGACAGATTGCATTACCCAGGACTGGTTTGGTGGCCCCAGTACTTGAGCAGAGTATATCAGTTCCCAACTTTTGCTGAAGACATGACAGTGCACCAGTAATTTCTGAGCTTGCACTGATAATTCTGCTGACTAGCAAGCAGGTGTTCCCCTCTCACAGAGCAAAACAACCCTTGTTCATTCCCATGGTAGCCCTCTCCTCTTCCTGCCATTTCAAAATCCTTTGATCCCCCTGGGGCTCCCAGTGCATCAAACATTTAGGCTGCATGCAGACATGGAAAAAACAGCACTTTAGTTTCAGCTTGGCACACTCCCACATTAAGCACAGTGTATGCCAAGAAGAGGCACTGCATTAGTTTGACCCAGCTCGCCCAACATCTGTATAGATCACACCCTTCAGTGGGGCTTTTTGGTGCTTTTCTCTAATAGCTGATTTAATCAGCTATTAGAGAAAAGCACCAAAAAGCCCCACTGAAGGGTGTGATCTGTACAGACACTGGGGAGCTGGGTCGAACTAACACACTTCCTCTTCCGGTAAAGTGCTGTTTTTCGTTTTGGTTTTCTTTTCCATGTCTGTCAGTGTCCTTAATGACTCACATTGTTCTGAATACACAGCAACACAAAATTTCAAGGCATTTTGTAGATGGATTTTTTAAAACTTTTAATCCATTGTGAAACCAAAATTCAGCCATAAACATTTCATGGATTGTTCCAGTTAGCTATTCATGCAGATAGGGGGAAAAAGCTTTTTTTTTTAGCAAGCTTTTTTCAGATGACCTTGTAGTCCCCCTACCTTATGTTACAGGAACCTCAGGGGGACTGGTTAGGAGCCATACAAAAGGGTTTAATTTATTCTTTGGCATTGTTTTATGAAGTTCTTTTTCTATTGACACCTCAACTTCAAACCATTTTCAAATACAAAGTGAAGCAACAGAGATCACTAGATATTCATAGGGACTAGCTGAAGGTGTCTTTCCTTTACTCCAGTCAAATTCCCATGAAGGAAACTCCTTTGTACTGTCCATATGGTAAGTTTTAGCTTAAAGACTTTAGCTGATGTCACTCATGGTGCTGTTTTCCTGCCAAAGGCAACCCAACTGGTCTCTGAGTTCTTTATTTAAACTTCTCTAAGTGCAGCTGCATATGTCTTGGATAGGGGGGACAGGGGGCACTTGAAGATCAGACAGCAGATCTGTGCAGGCTCACATAATTTTGGTGCAAGGCTCATGAGGCCCTGAACCCTGCACCCTGCAAAAGCCCTACCATCTCATTGATGTTCAGAAAAGGCTTTGCTACTGGAGTATGCAAACCTCTCCACCTTGTCAGGGGGACAGTAAGATGAGCACTGGATTTTTCACTGCTTCATAAGAGAGGAGTACAGGCTTCAGTCTTATCTGAAACACACTGAAACCAGCCCTGCACTGGGTCTCTGTACTTGGTCTCTCTGTCTCTGTTGCAGACAGGTATATATACACACACATACACAAATATACACTGTTGAGAATGCCCACTGGTACAAGGACCAGCCAGAGAAGGATGCAGCAGGGTTTTTTTTTTCAGCCTTTGCTAATGTTTGGTGCCCCCCCTCCCTCCCCACTCCCCACCCCAACCCTGCAACACTCACAATACCAGCTCCAAGTAAAACCACAAAGGAAGAGCAGAACAGAAGGGAGATTCAGGACAGAAGATCTAGAAGAAAATACACTTCTCGGAAAACTGCTCAGAGCAACCTATTGTGCTTGCACGGCCCCAGCTCTGAATAGAGAGGAGCATAAATCATGTATAATGTTAATTTAGATACAAACAGCACTTATATTTATAAATAAATCTTCTCTATCAGCAGCATGGGTAGTTTCTTGCATTTGTTAACCTTAGTTAAAAAGCCCAGATCAATCCTTAAACTGTCCTGATAGCAGTTTCCACACAGAAATCCCCATCTTTTTCCCACATAACGGAAATGACAATGAACATTGTGCATCTCCTCCGTTTAAGCCAAAGAGAGTTTCCTCATATTGCCTAGAAACCAGAGGAGATGCTCTGAGCCTTTCTGACTATGAAGGGTATTCCTGTGTATTGTATTTTTTCTTTCATTTTGTGAAAAAAAATGTGGATCTTAATGCGGTAGAGTTTGTGTTACTGGGACTGAAGTGTATTATTGGAACTTGCTTGGAGGCTAGACAGAGACTGTGTGTGTGCTGAACTGACTACATGCTTCTACACACTGCTATATGCAAACACTTCATTTAAAAGACACTGAGATCACCATTCTCCTGAAATGAGAATCCCTTAGCTCCTGCTAATCTTCTTCTGATCTCCTCTATGAGAAAAGAGAATTGTAGACAACGAAGCTGAAAAGGGAGTACATCACTCCAGAAAGGGAAGCAATCTTTTTGGCTCCAGAAAGGGAAGCAATTACAAGTTTTAATGAATGTTTCATTGTGTATGATCCCTTTTCTCCCAACATCCTGTAAACTTGTTAAATTCTTCAAAAATTAATTGTGCAGCATTGTTGGACGCAATGGTATCAAAAGACCATGCATTGTGAACAGCTGCCTTAAAACTCAGATTACAGTGCATGAACTCACTGATGCAATGAAAACAACCTCCAGACACTTTGAGAAAGAATCAACAACAATAAAGAAGAGGTAGCCTTCGAAAGAGCCAGAAAAGTTTACATATAGACAAGACCATGGCATCCTAGTCACTTCCCACGACAGCCTTAGCAGGTGCATGGCATGCTTCACACCTCTTTACTGTTTGCTCTATGTCAGCATCTATCTTTGGTCACCAAATATAACTTTTGAAAAGGGCTTTCATGTGAACAATCTCTGGATGTCCCATGTGGAGAGTATCAGGAACTTGTGTTTGACCTGCATTAGGAATGACCACTCGATTACCCCATACGAGACATCCCTTAAGGGCAGAAAGTTCATATTGACATGTAATGAATGGCCTAAATTCATCTGCAACCTTTGCCAAAGGCCAACTCTTTTATATCCAGTTTAGTACATGGGTTAACACTGGATCCTAAGCTGTCATCTAAGCAATGTCAATTGCCTAGAGAAGAGGATCAAAAGAGGATCCTAGCATCAGAACTTGGGAAAGCAGAGGAACAGTGAATTCAGCACTGGATAGCAGCAAATGACTCAGTACATCTGCATTAACGATCATCTTCCCAGGGGTAGCGCTGAAATTCAGTCATATACACTTTAAAGTAAGGAGCAATGAAGCATACATGGTGAAATGTTTTGGAGTGTTTGGTCCATAACTGGTGAATAACCCAAGCAATCGTTTATGACCTGTCACAATTGTAAATTTAAATCCTTATATGTAGTCATGGAATTTCTTAACCCCAGCTGTGTCTGCAAGAGCTTCCCTATCAATCTGGGCATAATTCCTCTCAATCTTATTCATAGTCTGTGGATAGTACATAGTGTCAGCTTTGTGTCTATCATTCTGCAGGTAACTGAGGACAGCCGTCACTCCATATAGTAAAACATCACAAGTAAACAGAAGTGACTTCTCCATATTTTCATGGACTACCATGGTGTCAGGTGAGAACAATCACTTCCCATCATTGAAAGATTTGTGTCATGCTGGGTTGCAGATGGCCAGGCCTGGGAGTCACCCAGGATAGGAAGAAATAACTGAGATCCAATGAGAGTGTGCAGAGTGTAAGGGAGCCAGGAAGCCAGAAGATCTATCTGGGGAACTGAGTCAGAGATCCCGAAGCAGAGCATGGCATCAGGAGGCTAGCTATGCCAGACAAGCCAAGGCCCTGGGGTCAAGACCATGGGCTGATACCTTGTACAGTTTAGTCCATTTCCATACAGAATCCTTATCTCATGGAAGATGCAAAGGCTCAGCAACCACAGCCTTCACCTTTAGGAATGATGGTAGAAATTAAGCAGACCCAGGAAGGTTTGCAGTTCCTGCTAATTCTTAGATGTTAGGGCCATATGAATAGCTTTTACCTTTGCATTTGTTGTTTGAATTCCAGTTGCATGAACTCAGAACCTCAGGAATCCAACATGGGTTACCCCAAAGCATATACAGTATAGTATGCACTGGAGTTTACTGCATCACTTTAATTTCACATGTAGACGTGCCCACTGGGTAACAGTCATCTTCATTCAAGCATGTTTCTTTCAAAGAAAAAACTTAAAGTCCTCTAATTGTTATCTCTATATATCCTTGCTCCATTGGAGAAAATAGAAAGTAGAGTTGACAGAAATGCAAAGACCTGTCTTACAGTCAAAATGGGTGTGGTCTGATACAGAAAGTTCATAATCTCAAATATGATTCATACACCATACAGATTCCTCAAATTCTTAGGGAGCCTTTTTGGGGAGAAACATAAAACCTAATGAATAAAGAATACATTATACTTTCAAGCTGCCATATGACACTGCTATCATTCTACTTTCAAGCTGCCATATGACACTCCCTACCAGCATACTCTTTGAGGAAAGGCAGTTGGTAGGATAAATCTCATACTATTGACTGGCTGTATGACTTGTTAAGGGTCTGCTTTATGTGCATAGCTAAATGGATGTTTTTATATTCATTGTTGTAGAAGTCTGAGGCTTCTGTGGAAAATAAGCTGCAGCCAAGCCAACCAGTACTTCTTTATCTTCTTTCGTACTCGCTTGCCACACCCTTGGTGTTAAAGAAAATCCAAAAGGGAAGTAAATATCAGATATTGGGAGGTGGATGTGTAAGATCTTACTGCAACATAGTTAGACATTCAGCCTCTTTGCAGGGCTCCTCCATCCTCATATCCTGCTCTTACCATGCCAAATGTTCCAAGCTACAAAACTTTGTTACAATCTCTACTTAGTGCACTTACACAGCCCTATGAGCTCCTATTGACTACTCAATGCCTGCATCACAGACTGTCCCTGATAATTGTGCTTAGACCCTCATAGATTCCCAATATCTGGTCAGTCATTATTTACTTCCCCTTCTGACCTCAAGGTAAATTCCTTCTCAAATCACTCTCATGGCTATCACCTGTGGCTGGTATCCAATTGAGCAACTGAGTCACAGTGCTACTCCCCATTAATCTTCAGAGTGCAATCAGTGAACCACAGCCAGTCTGACATAGTCCCTTAGCTGGGCTCCCATATCCTCCCTGACTGAGAGAAAAACCCTACCTCTTCTGAATGGGCTCCCTACTTCACCCTCTTCTGCAGGTAGCAAGTACAGGCTGGGGGCAGACTGGCTGGGCAGCAGCTCTGAAGAAAAGGACCTGGGGGTTACAGTGGACAATAAGCTAAGTATGGGCCAGCAGTGTGCCCTTGTTGCAAAGAAGGCTAGAGGCATATGGGGCTGCATTGGTAGGTGTGTTGCCAGTGGGTCAAGGAAAGTGATTATTCCATTCTATTCAGCACTGGTGAGGCCACATCTGGAGTACTGTGTTCCGTTTTGGGCCCCACACTACCGAAAGGATATGGACAAATTGGGGAGAGTCCAGCAGAGGGCAACAAAAATGGTTAGGGGCTGGGGGACATGACTTATGAGGAAAGACTGAGGGAACTGGACTTATTTAGTCTAGAGAAAAGAAGACTGAGTGGGGATTTAATAGCAGCCTTCAACTACCTGAAAGGGGGTTCAAAAGAGGGTGAAGCTAGACTGTTCTTAGTGGTGGCAGATGCCAGAACAAGGAGCAACAGTCTCAAGTTGCAGCAAGGGAAATTTAGGTAAGATATTAGGAAGAATTTTCCCACTAGGAAGGTGGTAAAACACTGAAACAGTTTACCCAGAGAAGTGATGGACGGTCTGTCCCTGGAGGTTTTCAAAACCCAGCTAGACAAAACTCTGGCTGGGATGATATAGGTGGGACTAGTCTTGTTCTGAGCAGGGGGTTGGATTAGATGACCTTCTGAGGTCCCTTCAAACCCTTATTTTCTATGATTCTATGATTCTAACAACCAAGAAGTGCTGCATTCACCAAACTGGTTCCCTGTCTGCCCCTCGTGCAATGCTCCCACACCAGTTCTCACCTTCAGGTAGGTCTCGCAGCCAAAGTTCCCTCTAAGGTGTAGCAGTCTGTGAGCGCGGCACCTCGGTCCATTCCCAAATTGGTCCTGCCTCCCCCTTTTGGTGTGCACTGCTTCGGTCTGCCCCGCAATTGTTCCCCCTCCCCTTGCTGCAGCCTGGCAGGTAGGTGCGCGCAGGTCCCCTGTTCTTGCACTGCATGATTTTTTATTGTGCATGGTCGCACACGTGCACAGCTTAGACAGAACATTGCTTGCAACCCTCCTTTGTCTCCTTCAAGCCCCGCTGACTCCCTGACTGGGGTCAGGAAAATCACCACACCTCTGTGTGGCAGCTTGAACTCCTGCTCCTACTGGCATCCCCTCTCTGGGGAAATAACCCGCCCGACCCCCCAGCTTTTAACTTCTGGGCCAGCTGCCAGAACCTATCAAGGAGCTCACGTCACAGACCTGATGGGAATTAATAAAGCTGGATTCACTTGCTGCACTGCTTTATTGTCTTCACTCACCCATACAAGTAAGGTGCCCTCTTCCCCACAGCAATCTATCCACATTCCATCCTATTGTGACGGGGCACAACGGATGAAGAAGTTGTGAAAGAAGTTTACTTAACAACTCAGCCATCAAAGCTTGGGAAAGCTTAAAAACTAACATGTACAATACTACTGTAACAATGGTTGGCAAAAAATGCAAGAAAAATGCAGACTGATTTAAAGAGCACTCTGCAACACTTCTGCCACTGGCTGAGAACAAAAGGACATCACTAACCAACTATAAGAAATCCCCCAACACCATAACCCTAGAACATCTGAGAAAGGCTCAAAGAGAAATGCAAAAGGAGGCTGAGGTGTGCCCAAGATTTTTGGCTGAAACTCTGTGATGATATTCAGAAAGCAGCTGACAAAGGTGATAGCTGTGGAATGTATGAAGGCATTAAATGAACAACTGATCCAGTCAAGAAGAAAACAGCTGTGCTGAAAGACTTAAACAGAAATGTCTTTACTGATAAAAACAATGTGAGCATTGTATTGAACACTATAGAATTATATAGTGTTCAATATAGCAATATAGTGTTCAATATAACCAAATCCCCTCCCTAGTGTTCACCAGGGCACCCTTGGGGAAAACCAGCAGCAACAGGCACAAACTCCTGGAAGACCATTTCAGGCTCAACATTAGAAAAACTTCTTCACAGCTAGGGTGTCCAGACTGTGGAACGAGCTCCCTCCAGAGGTAGTGCAATCACTGACCCTAGAAATCTTCAAGAGGAGACTGGACAGTCACCTTGCTGGGGTCACCTGACCCCAGTTGTCTTTCCTGCTTGGTGTAGGGGGGCTGCACCTGATGATTTTCTGAGGTCCCTTCCAGCCTACATTCTATGAATCTATGAATATACTCCAGTGAGGCTGAAATCAAACATGAAGAGCTTGAAGAATTACCACAGTTCAATGTTATGATGGATTTAGACAGCGAGCCTACATTAGAAGATTTGCAGAAAGCCATTTAATTGATTCCTGGGAACAAGGTGTCCAGCAACAACCGTTTGCCTACTGAAATCTACAAATGTGCCAATGATGAATTACTTTGGAAGCTTCATGAAGTTATACTGCTCTGTTGGAACAAGGAAGCAGTACAATAAGATTTCAAAGATGCTCGGTTTGTACAATTATGCAAGAAAAGGGGATAGAAGCAACTGTAACAACTATAGAGGTATCTCCCTGTTGAGCATTGTCAAAAAAATTGTCACTCGCATTGTGCTCCCTAGGCTGCAAACTCTCTATCCTGAAAGTCAATGCAGATTTTGCTCAGAACACTCCACCATTGTTATGATATTTTCAGTCAAGCAACTTCAAGAGAAGTGTAGAGAAAAATGAATACCACTGTACATAGCCTTCATTAATCTGATGAACGTCTTCAATACAGCCAACAGAGCATTTCTACTGTTCTCAAGAAACTGGGTTGCCCCCCTCCCAACTCTTGAACGTAGTGTGCTCATTATATCAAGGTATGAAGGCAATTGTAGTGTATGAAAACAAAGAATCAAATACCTTTGACATCAACAATGGATTGAAACAAGGGTGTGTCTTTGCCCCTCTGGTTTTTAGCATCTATTTTTCATTTCTCCTTCTTCATGCATTCAAGGACAGCAACAATGACATTTATCTTCAAACCAGACTAGAAGGAGGATTTTTCAATACTACAAGGGATAGAGTTAAAAAGGTGAAAGATCTGGTTCTGAGAGATTACCTGTTTGCAGATGATGTGGTCTTGGTTGCTCACAGTGAATCTTCCCTGCAAAATCTCTTGGACAGATTTTCTGAATTATTCAAGAACTTCAGGATGGCAATTCATCTCAAGAAGACTTATCGTGTACCAAGATGTGAAAGAACCAATACCTGACATCAGTCTGGAGGATAAATCTCTTAGTGTCATTGACAGTTTTTGCTGCTTGAGGTCTATGATCAATCTTGACCTTCAGACTGAACTAACAGAATCAGAAAAGCAGATAAGAATTTTGGGCTAATACAGAAATGTGCAGCTAAGGTGAAGATATGAATCTACGAGCTTGCATGCTTTCATCCCTGCTTTATGGTTCAGAAACGTGGACTACATATATTAGGCAAATCAAGAGACTGAACAGCTTCCATATGAGATGCCTGCATAAGATGCTGAAAATAAAATGGGAAGACAGAATACCAAACACAGGGCGTTTCTACACAAGATGTTTACTGCAGAGCTGACTAATTAGCTTTGCAGTAAACATCTTAGCGTCTACACACATGCCCCCTTTTAGGGTTCAGGAAACTAATAAACTCCGTAGTAGGGTAGTACTTGTATTCACCCTGCTGTAGAGTTTTTTTCATGCACAGCAGCACACTTTTAGACACTGACTCAGAGGATGCTTCAGTGTAGGGCCAGCTAGCCCCACACTGTAGCACCCGTGTGCCCCAGCCAGCCCCTTGGCAGCACATTGAGCCCGGTCAGAGAAGCCCCGGGCTGGCAAGCGGACCCTCTGGAGCCTCTGCCACCCGGGGCTACTCTAACTAGGCTCCACACACTGTGCATGAATAAACTCCAGAGCTGATTACTTTGGAGTCAATTGCTCCTGGGCGCACATTCAAACAACATGCCCAGGAACAAAAAACTGCAAAGCAATAAGCTCTGGAGTTTATTCACGTGCACTAATTGCACTCCTAGACGTGGCCACAAAGGTACTGGAGTACGCAGAACTGACACACTTAGAAATCACTATCAAGAAGAAAACATTGCAATGGATCAGCTGTTTCAGGAGAATGGGAAAAGACCATATCCTGAAGAATATTTCGTATAGTGAGATTTGAGACACGTCTAGAAAGCAGACTCACCCTCTATGGTGGTACCACAATGGGCAGAAAAATGATATGAAGTTAAATATCAATGTAGAAAGCTAGGAGGAGTGTGCAGAATCTAGTCCAATCTAGAGGGAACATCTGGTACCGTGTGCAGTTCAACATGAAGCAACTTGATCCAGAGGATGGAAACAAAGCAAGAAAGAAGAAAGCAGCATGCTCTAAATTTGGACTCCAAGTTAGATAACATACGGATCTGTGAAACTTGTAACAAGCTGTGTTGCTCTCAAATTGGCCTTGTCAAACACAAACAGATTCATCAGTTATCTGACTAGACCTCTTATGTGTATACCATGATCAAGAGGATCGACGGTTGCCTTCGAATAGTTGCGCTACATTCCTTTAATATGTGTACATACCAATGCACTAAAACACTGTGTAATACTTTAGTGTATTCTTAATAAGGTTTAGGACACATTCTTTTTTAACAAATGTCAGCTGATTCTTGTTTTTTTGGGGCTCTTTAATGTACAGCAAGCTCAGTAATTAAGTAAAATTGATAGACAGTAAAATGCATTGATTTTGTACTTGTTCATACCTAATTTGTGTTTTCCACATTTATTAGCTATCTTTGCAAAAGAACATAAATAAGTGAAGCCTGAGGCATGTGGGGGGTCTTCCTGACCATGAGCTGGGGTAATTCCCTGAAGATAATTCACTGCAGATAACTGGGTATGAGAAAAGACTCTCCTTACATTGCACTTGACCCTCTTTGCCTGCTTTGTCACAGAACATCACACATCAATGCCAAAGCAGTGCCAGGAGAGTGTTCAGATGATAGTTAATTTACAATTCTAATTGTTCATGTCCAGGAGTAATCTAGTTTAAGCCCTTTACCATCTCTAATATTTAGAGAAGTCCTGCCAGCTGGCTGGAGGGGAGAAAGCTTCCAAGCTTTCTTGGGAGAGCACAACAGATTTTCATCTTTTTTATGCCTGACAGTCTTTAAAATATTCTCCCTGTCCCCATTTCCCCACTTCCTGCCCTCCTCCCCAACACATAGATACACAAACACACAAAGGTATACACACACCCACTCTGAACACGCAGCTTGTGTTAACATCTACTGTCTTAAGGGCACAGCTGCCACAGCCAACTTAGAATACGCATCTGGGCAAGTCATCAGTGTACAACCTGCCAATTGGTGATTCATGTAGAACAGGCACAAGAGACCATACACCTGGCATCTACAACCCATGGACTAAAGCTATCAACAGAAGCTGCTATTTAGAAGCATCTCCCAACAGGGTGGTTTTGCTTGTGCTGGGGTATTTTTTAAGTAGGCAGTTTGTCGAGAATAAATGATGCCAACATCTCGTAGGCTCCATGTTTCTTGCTAGAGGTGACATGCAGTTTCTGGGACTGGCAGGCTCCTGAATACCCCTGGTTCAGAAATCCCTGGATACATATCCTTCTGAGTAATTAAAATACCATATGCAGCAAAATCCCATGTTCCTTTCAGTCCATCCCTTTTGTTATTATCCCTGTTACTACACATGGGTGGGGCCACAAACACTAATCTCAGCTGGCACAGACATAGCAGTCTGCAAAATCCAGAACCCGTGCAAAACTTTTGGATTGTTCACAGAGTCATGTATCTAAAGGCTGGAAGGAAGCAATCCAAGCACCTCATCTGACCTCTTAAATAAATTGTGTAAGAAAATGCCATTTAAAGGAGCCTGCCAACAACTTACATTCTACCTAGAGTATGTCTTGTAGAAAGACGTGCTATCTGGATTTCAGGACTCCCATGAATGAAGACTCCATTGACAATTTGCTCCAATGGGTAACTAACTCTACTATTAAAAATTACATCTCTTTTCCAGTTTGAACTTCATTGGATTCTCCTTCAAACTATGAGATTTAGCTCTGTCTTATTCAGGTAGGATTACACAGCCTGCTATTCTCAGACACCTTCTCAGTGGCTGCTTCTGCACGAGATGCTGACTGCACAGTAGCTTGTTACTACTCCACAGTAGCATTGTATGGCACAAAGCGTGATGCAGCGCTACTGTGCAGTAGTAATGAGCTAGTGGGCAGTCAGCATTACCAAAAAAAACATTCAGTGAAGCTACCGCACAGTAACTCCAGTTAGTGCACAGTCATTTAGTACTTGTGTATGCTCCAGAGTAATTTACAGAGCCAAGACAATCGAGACAATGACAGATTCTGTTGTTGGAGCCTGTGCCCACTGTGCCACGACTGCTCCACCCGCCAGGCTCTGGCAGTGACATACACTGCCCTGGGCTCCTGCTAGCCACCTTGGTTGCCCTGTTGCGCTGGCACAGCGACTGCCACCTGGCCCAGGTCAGTCTTGGCCTTGGCAGCCCCCTGCAGGCCACAACCACCTGCCAAGGCTCACCGCACCGTCTCAGGCCTCCTGCCACCACACTGCTGACACCCAAACCCTGTGTTGCTGCCCGGACCCTGGAAGGGATGTTGACAATGGGCACATAGACACCATTACCGGTGCCATCCATGTACTCCAGGGCCTCCAGCCCCACTGCCTGTGGGCCCACCTGGGCAACCAAGACTGGAGCCTGCACATAGGCCACCAGGATGGCCAGCCTCAGACCCCTGCCCCACCAGGCACCCCCAGCACCACGTGCACTGTGAACGGTTCTCAGGAAAGTATTTTATTCCCCTCCACAAGCACAGACCCCTCTTCCCCCTACCTCCCCCACACCAGACCCCGTCCCCCACTCCCTTCCTCCCCACAGAGCCCCTCCACCACTCACCCCCACAACACCAATAAAACACCCTCTTCCCTGTGCAGACTCTGTCCAGGGAGTGCTGTGTGGGCCCTTGCAGGGTGGAGACCAGTGAGGTGGAGACACCTAGGGGGTGGAGCCCAGGGACAGGTGCCCAGCACCCTGGCCTTTGGCCACACCCCATGGGTGTGCACACCATGGTGAGGCCAGTGGGCTGGGGGCTCACCCAGGGGCAACGGCAGCAGCTGCTCTGCCGGTGCATCCAGCTCTCCCTCCTATAGCCAGTGGGCTGGGCCAGAAGGGCCTGCACACAGGGCTGGCCTCATTGCAAGCAGCTCCTGCTCCAGGGCTGCATGGAGCCGGGGCAAGTGACAGGGCTGGGCCCAGGTGGGAGGGCTGACAGGTGGGGGACCCGGGGCGAGGGCAGAGGCTCCTGGTCAGTGGAGATACCACTGCACCTCATCCCAGGCCCACTGGGGGACTTGACGCTGGGCAGTGGGTGGCTGCCAGAGGGGCAGACGGGACTGCAGCCAGCAGCTGGGCAGCAGGCAGCATGAGGGCAACCACCAGGGCCAGGATAGTGTTCAGCACCTGGCAGTCCTCCGTGGCCTCCACTGTCCTGACCACCAGGGAAGCCTGCCACTCCTGGGCTTCCAGGTGTCTCTCCTCCTGGGCCAGGAGCCTGTCCCTGAACTCCAGATAAGCCTGGTCCCTTCATCAGGCCCTCTCCTCCTTGTGCATGAGCTTCTCCTTGTCGCATACGTCCCTCTCCCACTCACGGGCGACGTCCTCCGCCCGCCAGGCCTGCGAGTCCACCAGGTGCTCCTTGGCTAGCGTGACCAGCCAGTTCAGCAGCCAGGTCCGGTCCTGGGTCTTTCACTGCCAGAGCTGGCGCATACACAGGGCCCTGGTTGAGACTGGTGGTGACCCTGAAGGCGCATTCCAGCTGCCAACTGGTGCCTCTCCCCCGCATGCAGCTGCAGGACCTACAGAGCCAGGAGAAAGAGGCTGTTTGTGAGAGTTTGCAACATTTCTGAAAGGAGATCCTCCAGACCAGGGGGCTGTGCACTGTCCAGCCTCAGATTGGGGGTCGTGTATGCACAGGTGCCCAGGGACCATTGTAAGTCGACTGGGCAGCTCCTGGCACAGGTGGCTGCTGGCCAAGCCCTCTGTCCCTGCTCGCTCCACGGGGGCAGGTGGGCCTCTAGGTGCTGGACAAAGGTAGCCTCCCTCCCCTGTCCCCTTCCCAGGCTGGGACAGGCCTGGCTTCTGGCAGCACCTGCTGCCGGGGCTCTAGACCCACTCCTGCAGCTTCTCCTCCTGCAGGCCAGGCTGTCTCTGCTGTTGCCTCTAGGCCCATGGCAGCTGGATTTGAGGGGGAGGGGCTCCCCGCTG
>NW_005842502.1:1025840-1033298 GCF_000455745.1 Alligator sinensis
GACTTGCCCCACCCCTCCCCACCATCTTCTCCTCCTGCAGGCCAGCCTTTCTCTTGTGCTGCCACCAAGCACATGGTGCCCCAGCTTGGGGGGCAAGAGACTCCCAGCCAACTGGGAGGTGGAGCTGGTGGTGCCTCTGCCCTCCCCACAGGAGGCTGCTCCAGAGAGGCACCCTCCACATCAGTTCTGTGTCCCGAGCGTGCCCCTGCTGAGAGTGTCCAGAGCATGCCACAAGGAGCTGTTTGCATGGACCAAGGGGTGCCTGACCCATTATGCCCTACTGCTGCTGATCACAGTGGTGCCCCAGGTACACCTGTGAACCTGGTGTGGGATCCTGAGCTTCGGTGGTGCAGAGGGCAAGCCTGCCCTGCCCTGCAACCTCTGCCACCACCTGAAGGGCTAGCTGTGGCTGTGCTACATGTCCCTGATGCCCACAGCTAAAGACATTGCTGCTGGTATCAATGTGTTCCTCCAAATGTGACAGGAATGTGCCCTCCTAGCTGAGGGGGCACAGACTGCTCAATAAAGTTTCGCATTGTCTTCCTCCTCCCTGCATGCTGTAGGAAGGAGGGGACTCCAGGGGAAGGGGGAGTCTGGTCAGGCTGGGTGGGGAGGAGGGGCAGGGACAGAGGCAGTGGCGAGCCCTCCCCCCAAGTGCAGGGCTTACCAGGTGGGCATGGCAGGCGTGACCAGCAGCCCAAGTCAGTCCCCAATAGCGGCGAGGACGTGCAGCTCCCGGCGATGTCCTGGGGCCAGGGGCACAGCCTGGTGGTGGGGCTTACCAGAAGAAAATTTGCTCCCAGTCAGCATCTGCACATGCGTCACTATGCAGTAACTACTCAGGAGTTAATTTGCTACTTGTATTTACAGGTAGCAAATTAACTCCTGAGTAGATCAATTTACTGTGCAGTATGCATCTGCACATGTAGATGGTGACGCTTACTGTGAAGTAATTTGCTCTACTGTGTGGTAGTGTCTTGTGTAGACATGCTCACTGTGAAGGTAATTATATGTCATGATCAAGCCACCTCTAAAACATCTCTTATCTGACTTCAGTAACTTATGCCGCTTTGGTATCCCACTGTAAAGCATGCTTGCCAGACTTTAAATCATTTTTGTAACTCTTCTCTGAACCGTCTCCAATTTTTCAACATCCCTTTAAAGTCAGAGAACTAGAACTGATCACTGGGTACCACTCTTTGCACTGGTCACTGGTTAGCATTGTATTAAGAGCTTAAGGTTGGCTGATTATCTCTGATGATTGTTTTCACAGTTAATGTTAACTAGAACAGTATCTCATCCTGTAAGCAAGACTGGCAGGCGGCTCTTACAAGTGTGGGGTTGTATATGGCTCAGTTAAAATGCATGTTGTTTGACTGCACCCAGTTTTATTAAACTATCCCTATTACTTTATATATGACCTGTCCTTGTCTTTATATATAATTCTGCACAGATTCAATAGCTTTGCATTACCTGCAAACTTAACCAGAAAATATTTTGTTCATTGATAAAAATATTGAACAAGATTGGGATGGTAATCCACTAGAAATAACATGACCAGCTGATAATTCTCCACTGACAATTATGTTTTGAGATCTGTCACTTAGAATCACAGAATCATAAAAAGTTACAGTTGGAATGGACCTCAGGAGGTCATCTAGTGCAACTGACTGCTCAAAGCAGGACCATCCCCAACTAGATCATTCTAGTGAAAGTTTTGTCTAGCCAGGTTTTGAAAACCTCCAAGGATGGAGTTTCCACCACCTCTCTGGGTAACCTGTTCCCAGTTCTTTACTATCCTCCCAGTGAGAAAATTCTTCCTAATATCTAACCTAAACTTCCCTTTCTGCAACGTCAGAGCTTTGCTCTTTGTTCTATCATTTGCCACCACTGAGAACAGTTTAGCTCCATCCTCTTTTGAGCCCCACTTCACGTAGTTGAAGGCTGCTATTAACTCCCTGCTCAGTCTTCTCTACGGTAGACTAAATAAGTCCAGTTCCCTCAGTCTTTCCTCATAAATCATGTCCCCCAGCCCCTAACCATTTTTGTTGCCCTCTGCTGGACTCTCCCCAATTTGTCCATATCCTTTTGGTAATGTGGGGCCCAAAACTGAACACAGTACTCCAGATGTGGCCTCAACAGTGCTGAACAGAGGGGAATAATCACTTCCCTTGACCTACTGGCAGCACCCCTACCAATGCAGGCCAGTATGCCGTTAGCCTTCTTTGCAACAAGGGCACACTTCTGGTTTATATTCAGTTTATTGTCCACTGTAACCCCCAGGTCCTTTTCTTCAGAGCTGCTGCCCAGCCAGTTATCCCCCCAGGTCTGTACTGGTGCATGGGATTGTTCTGTCCTCAGTGCAAGACTTTGCACTTGTCCTTGTTGAACCTCATGGGTTTCCTTTTGACCCAATTTGTCTAAGTCGTTCTGAATCCTAGCCCTACCCTCCAGCATATCTACTGCTCCCCCCAGCTTTGTGTCATCTGCAGACTTGCTGAAGGTGCACTCAATGCAGCCTTCCAGGTCGTTGATGAAGACATTGAACAAAACCAGCCCTGGGACCAACCCTTTTATTTGATACCAGCTGCTAACTAGACATCGAGCCATTGATTATTACTCTCTGAGCCCGATGCTCCAGCCAGTTTTCTATCCACTTTATAGTTCAATCATGCAGCCCATACTTCCTTAGCTTGCCTGTGAGAATGCCATGGGAGACCATATCAAAAGACTTCCTAAAATCAAGGGACACCACATCCACTGGTCTCCCCACATCCACACAGCCAGTCACCAAATCATAGAAGGCAATCAGGTTCATCAGGCATGACTTGCTCCTGGTGAATCCATGATGACTGCTCTTAATCACCTTTTTGTTCTCCAACTGCTTAGAAATGGATTCCTTGAGGATCTGTTCCATGATTTTTCCTGAGACTGAGGTGAGGCTGACTGGTCTGTAGACCATGGGATCCTCCTGGAAGTCTTCTCCAGCATTGAATCGATGAATGCCTCATGGCAGAGGTGCTTCGTAGTTAGCCATCTTCTAACCCATTCAGCATGTGCCATATTGATTTTATTCACTGATAGCTTTTTAATCAAAATATTAGGTGGTATGAAGATTAAATGCTTAACATTTTTACTCATTTCCAAAGTGAGGCATGAAACTACTCAGCAGCACACTGTAGGCTACACAGAACATGGTGGAGGGGGAAGGAGCAATGAGAAAAAGAAACCTCACAAATAAAAAAAGCTGGGCTTACCACTTCCCGGAGTCTGTGCACAGCAGCACTTGTCTAAAGCTACAGCAGCACTTGTTTAGCACTTGGCTAAATCTACCTGGCATGGAAAAGAGGACAATCTCTTCTTTGCCCTGGCTGTACTCCAGGTGTGACACCAGAGTCATGCCTAGGGTACGGCAAATTGGGGCAACTGATCTGGGCCCTGTGCTTTGGGGGGGTCCTGTGCTTTGGGGGGGCCCTGCGGAGCCAGGCAGAGCAGCTGTGGCCCCTCCTGTGGGGCCCTCCTGGAGCTGATGGCTCAGCTCCGCACCGTGGAAGAATCACAGTGACCCCCTCCACCCTCTTTGTGGGGATACCACAACCCCGCACAGTGTTAAGGAGGCCCTGCACAGGCTGATTTGCCCTGGGTCCTGCACCCCCTAGGGTTGACTCTGTGTGACACCTTCACTTGACCAATCTATTTCTAAACATATCTCTAATTTGCAGACCCATTTTCCAACTGTTCTTTTCCTGAGCAAACACTTTTATTATGATTAATGTCAAGACAATCAGGTTCTCCATGACTCTGGTCCCCCTTAGGCTCCTCCCACATTGCTCACTGCAATACAGGAGTGAAGCGCCTGCTGGGATCACGTTACTTCCATCTCCATGCACAGTCAGAAAAAAGGATTCTTAAAGAGCCAACATTATTCAGAAAATACTTAAGCACAAATGGATGTTCAGAAATGCCACATTTATAGCTGCCCATGCAAACTTTATGAAGAAGGTAGAAAACAAGCTCTCCCCTATATAGCTATAACCTCACCCTTGTCACCTATTTTTAGTGGAGCATAAGCCATAGACTCCAGTACTGCAACAGACTCCTGCTTTTTGGATGACAGGACAAACTGCATTAGCTGACAGCAGGATAGGCTATCCTATCCCAGAGAGGAAAGGCCACTGCTGCCAGGCAGCATGTCTAGAGGGCAGTTGAGGGAAACCCAGTCAAGGTTGGCTCTCTGTCTTTCCTCTCATGCAGTTGGTCCAAGGTCTATATGCAGGGAGCCTGGATCAGCTATCTTTCCTTTCCTATTGTAATGTAGGGGTGTAGGTTGTAGCCGTGTTGGTCTAAGGATATAGGCAGACAAGGTTCCTTGGGTGAATTTGATATCTTTTATTAGACCAACCCAAATGGTTGGAGAATAGTTATTAAGCAAGCTTTCGGGTTCAAAAACCCTTCGTCAGGCTCAGGAAGCTGCAGCAGAGCACACACCAACTGCTGCAGCTTCCTGAGCCTGACGAAGGGTTTTTGAACCCGAAAGCTTGCTTAATAACTATTCTCCAACCATTTGGGTTGGTCTAATAAAGGATATCAAATTCATCCAAGGAACCTTGTCTGCCTATTGTAATGTATGCATTGCGTGCACTGAAAATGTGATGAGTGTCTGACAGAAGAGGAGCAAACTTGTGGGGGCCAGCTGTCTGACCACGGACTACAAATCCCAGAGGCATCTGGAAGCAGGAAGAGGATGTGATGAGAAACCCTGCATAGCCCTGCTGCTGGACTGCAAATCCCAGAAAACCTTGGGAGCAGCAGGAAAACATGGCGACCTCCAGCCTTGGCTGGCTAGCTGCCAGAATTCCTGGGGGTGATGGTGCTGCTGTTCGATGGACTGAGAGAGGAGCCTTTGCACAGCACAGATGAACCACAGACAGACTGCACACGATCCCTGACCTACAGACCTGCACAGAGCAACTCTGGACTACAGGCTATTTCTTGGGAACAGCTTCGGAAGTGGGCAAGGGACCCTATGTGCTGAATGTATGTACCTCAGTGGTACTGAACACTACCTGTAAACTTGCCCTCTAAGTGTATGTTGCCCTCTAAGTGTATACTATGAATGCCCATTTACTTGCATTTGTCCTTTCCTGTTGGCCTGTGACCCTAACCCTTAGCACACTCCATATAAAGTAAATCCCTCGTTGGCTGTAATGACTGTGCCTGACACTGCAGGGGTTTGCCACACTATGCACAGGTTAGGTACATCTGTTAGAGAAGAAAGGGAAGCTGATGCTGTACGAGGTCCAGGGTGATTTGATCAGGTGTGTAGCACAACCTGGCTCTCTCCTACTCCAGTGTCCCCCACTGTCACACCTGCTACAGCTTAATAGAATGGAACTATTCTATTAATGGAACTTCTTAATAGTTCCACTGCAGCATGTATTGCTACTGTGCTGCTACAGGTTAGGCAGCCCTGTAAACCTGGCCTTAGGACATTCAGGTTCAGCTATTATTTCATCAGGCAGCCAGAGTACTCCTGAAGAAAGGAAGCATTAGAATGGAAATGGAAGATTTTAAGCCTTTGTGACAGCAAACAGTGAGCAAATTTTCACAGATGAAAAAAAAGAGACACTTGATTAACCCAGGGGTTCTCTTGCTAAAGTTCTCTACTGTAAGGAGCAGAAGATAGAGATCTGTTGCAAGACAGAGTGACAGGAAACTGTTTTTTAAAAATAGTTACAAGAATCTTTATAATGGAACATTACCACTTGCAGGAATTCTGAATTCAGAGTTAGTACTAGTTCCCCCATCAGATGATTCTCTGGCTTTAAAGACATGGGTAGCAGAGTGAAGTCAGAAATGGTACGTACAGTAAAACCTCTGCTATCCGGCATCCATGGGAAATGGGGGGTGCCAGTTAATCAAATATGCCGGTTATCTGAGCCCAGCGGATTGGAGGCATCTTTGCCTGCTCGGGCCACCACCCCTCCCACCACATCTGGTGCGCCAGGGCTTTCACTCCCTGGCGTCAGTGTGCCGGGGGACAGGGAGGGGGGACCCGTGCAAGCTGCTTTGCCGCGTGGTCCACGAGGAAGAAAGCATCTCCAGCTTTGGAGGTTGGAGTTGTCTTTGCCTGTTCAGACTGCCGCTCCTCCCACCGTGTCCAGTGTGCCAGGGCTTTCACTCCCTGGAATCATTGTGCCAGGGGACAGGGGGGGCCTGCACAGGTTGCTTTGCCTCGGGTCATGGTCCATGAGGAAGAAGTGGGACTCAGCTTGCGGCGTTGAAACTGGAAGTACCATGGTGGGACAGATGCTGGTTAATAGAGCATTCTGGATGGTAAAGTGTCAGATAACATAGCTTTTACTGTATATAAGATGTTCTGTGTGCTGTGTATGCACACAGTGAAGGCAGACTCTGAATGGTTTTCCCCTCCCCCATTTTAATGTGTCAAAATCCAATATGTCTTCTGGGCTCCTTCGTGTAAGAACATGAATTTCAGGGTTCCCAGCAGCACCCGCTCCTAAATTCAACTGTAGGAAGACAAGGTTCTTTGGGTAGATGTGATATGTTTTATTAGACCAACTAAATAGTTGGAAACAATGTTCTTTGCAAGCTTTTGGACACAAACACCCTTCCTCAGGAATAGTAACTTCAGCTGTACGCATCCGTGACTCCACAATCATGGATTGTGCTCTTATGTTAGCTATATTACCACCATAATCTCATATGATCTCTAATCCCATAGCAATATATTGCATAGACAAAATATTTTCAGAGACAGCAGTCAGACACCTAGCATTCCATTTCACTTGACCTTACCAGTTCAGACCACTGGACCATTCAGTTCATTATCCTTAACCAGCTGCAGCAGCAGAGGGTGCAAGAACCCTTGTTGTAGACAAGTATACAATAATGGATCCACAGGATGAATTTCTTCCTTACCCCGCCAGTTAGTGAATAGCTAATGTCAGGGAACAGGGGGGTTCCTTTCCCATTTATTTTCTATTCACCGTATTAAGAACTTCCATCTGACAGTTACTGCATGAGTCTCTCCCTTTTCAATGGAATAATAGGCTATATATCCCTGCTGTTGCTCAGGACCAACAGATCAGGGCCACAAGTACTACTTTATGTCACTATCAACTGCAGAATTCAGTAACAAAAGGATTTATTTAGCACAGTAAATCCCAGAGCAGAACAATGAGCCATAAACTTGCCTCCTCTTCAGAATGTGTGCTTGGAAAAGAAAACCTACACAGTACAATATGCTTAGAGTTACAGAAATGGAAACTGATGTAAAATGGTACATGAAAGAAATACTGGAGGAAGTGGGCAGAGTAAACAAAGATAGACATCAGGGGTCCTTGTAATAGTGCTGGCATGGGAAACAGGCTGCAGTTGATGGACCCAGACTTAACAAAGGGGCTCACCCTCAGCCGCATCTGCCCGAGTAGGGAA
>NW_005842502.1:1033329-1038037 GCF_000455745.1 Alligator sinensis
ATGTGCCCCTCTACTCTCAGAATCCCTTAAACACGAGTGGGCTAGATATAATGTCTTTTACACATAGCTGGATAACAAGCTAGGATAACAAGGAAGGGTTTCAGTTAGGCCTTTAGAAAAGATCAGCACTGCTAGTCCCATGGCAGCCAGATTACTCAAGGAAGGCTTGGTCATATGGGTCACTGTAAGCACATATAGGTGTTGCTGCCCACACATGACTGTGATTGGCAGAGTGGGCATTGGCTCATAAAAGTCACAGGATAAGAGTAGATAGATATTCTTCATTCTCTGCCCTCCACCTACCTCCCCCTGTGTTTGGGGTAAAGGCTTTTGACTTGACACAGTGGGAGATGGGTTGGTAAGCCTGAGAACTGGTGGAGCACTGCTCTATGCAACATCTAGCATCGAGCAGGGTGGGGCTCCTGGCACAGGAGAGGTGTTATGGCCGCAGCAGAAGGAGCGAGTTTGGGTACAGAGAGACGCAGGAGGCCAGAGAGCCTGGAACCCATGGAGATAATGTAGTGCTATACCCTACTGAAGCAGAGATGGATCTGAGTGTGTTTGGGAGGTAGCAGATGCAAAACAAGCAGTCTACAACAGTAGAGTATACCATCACAGAGAACAGGTAGACTATGTTGCAGACAGGAATAAATGGATTTGTAGCATTGTTGAAGTGCAAAGGAAAGCTCACAGTCACAGGTGACTCTAAGACTAGGGACTGGAGAGGCAGCAGATTGCTGCAAAGTGAGAAAGAAGGTGGACAAACAGAGTCTTGATCAAAACAGAGTTTTGCCCCATGGCAGGAAATGGGTCATCCTAATAAGATCTGGTAGAAGAGTTAAGATGCAGCCAGATGGTGCTGCATTTGAGATGAGCAATGGATATAGAGGAGAGGAGTCTAGATGTCATGAAGTGGAAGGGTAAAATGAGGCAACCAAGCGGTCTGAGGCAGATGGCAAAGACTGGCTATGAAGAGCTCCTCAGGGGATAGTCTGAATGTAGTCCTTCATGTACCATTTTACATCAGACTAGGGCAATTGGTGACAAATAGCAGCGACAAAGCTGAGTTCTTTAATTAGCTTTTTGCATCCATATTCCTGAACACGGATAAAGACATATCTCCCGGTTGGATTATAGACAGGCACAAAGAGGGACATCAGCCCACCAACAGTCAGCACTGACCTAGTGAAGAGACACAGAGGGGCTGGATGTGTTTAAGTCAGCAGGCCCAGACAATCTTCATCCAAAGGTGCAAAGGGAATTAGCCAGTGTCATAGCAGAACCACTGGCAAAACTGTTTGAGCACTCATGGTGCTCAGGTCAGATCCCAGAGAACTGGAAAAGGGCCAATGTGATTCCTAATTTCAAGAAAGGGAGGAAGGAGGATCCAGGTAGCTATAGGCTGATTAGTCTCACCTCTGTCCTTGGGAAAACCTTTGAAAAAATTAAGGATCGCATTTGTGGGAGTCCAGCAGGAAAAATAATGCTGAAGGGCAACCAGCACGGATTCACAGCAGGTAGATCCTGCCTGACTAACCTTTTTTCTTTTTACGACCAGGTCACAAAATGCTTAGATGCCTTGCAGGAGTCGAGGTAGATGTCATTTAGTTGGATTTTAAAAAGGCCTTTGATATGGTGTCTCATTCATTCTTATAAATCAACCAAGCAGCTGTGACATAAATAATTACATGGTCAGGTAGGTGGCAAATTGGCTTATGGGACGCACCCAGAGAGTGGTGGTGGATGGGTCAATATTGACCTGGAAAGATGTGGGCAGTTGGGTTCCCCAAGGTTAGGTCCTTCATCAGTGGCTTTGATGAGGGCGGCGAGAGGACTCTTTTCCCCTTTGTCGGAACACACGGGTGGGCAGGGAACAGATTCAGATGGATTCAGAAAGGTTGGAAAAGTGGGCAGAACAGAACGAGGTGCAGTTTAACAAAGATAAGTGCAAAGTGCTGCATCTAGGGAGAAAGAATTGTAGCAAAACCCGCAGTTTGTCTTTTTTTAATTTATTTTAAAATGCATTTCCTCCCCTTCCCCAAACATTTCTGACTTTTTCTCTCCCTCTCTATTCCCTATAGGTAAGTATAAGTAAGCTAAGATGCAGGGTAAGCTTTAACATTTTATTTTAGGTAGTAAGTTTTATTTTTCTCTCCCCTCTTTGCAAATAAGTTCCCTGCTATTTTGATATCGATACCCACTGTTTTATAAGTGATAATTATTATGTTTGTACTGCTTCTATATTGTGTGATTACTGTTTTAGGCCTATATATGTAAATTAGTGTAAGTCATGTCAAGTTTCCATTTTGTATGTCAAGCCTCCATCTTGTGTCCTCTGCCCGGGCATCTCCTGTGTTGCAACTGTATGATTCATGTACCCCTCCCATGTAAATTGGTTCCCGGATGAATGAGAGTGATTGGGAATGATTGAAATACAATGGTAGCAGGCCTCTACTGAATGGCCTGTAACGACCAGGCCATCACCTCACATTGATTCATCCAGGAACCATGGACCTCACCCAGGAACACAGCCACCAGGGACTGACCCTTGCCTGGGCATGCCTCCTGTCACTAGGGTCACACAAGGTCTGCCCCTGTAAAAAGGGGCAGTGAAGACAGACCCAGTGGGCCACCCTCTCCATCTGGACCAGCACCATGCCACACCACCTATCCACCCAGGGACCCTGCTGGCGACCCATCTCTAGACAACACCTACTGGACAAGGACCCCTTTCCAGCCTGGATAGGTAGCTATCACCCCCCCCACCCCCTCTTCAACCAAGGACTTGGACTCTGCTTCTCTTCCCGGCCTGGACTCCAGCCCTTCCACTGAGTCTCTTTCTCCTGCTGCCATTGTGAGTGCTTGTGTGTGTGTGTGTGTGTGTGTGTGTGTGTGTGTGTGTGTGTGTACCAATAACTTCATGGGGCTGTGTAGTGTGTTGTCTGTTTAATAAGACTGTTATTTGGACCCCTACATTGGGTTTTGCTTTATTATGGTTTGGCCCTGCTCCAATCTCTGCTCCTTGCCCCTCTAACTTCTAATATTACATAGGTAGAATCAAAAGGCATTTTTTCTTGTGTTCTTTGATGAGAAAACCATAAAGCAGTGATTTTCATTCTGAAAAGAAACAGCAGGTGTCTTTCCTTAATATTCTGGTATTTCAACAATACTTTTAACGTGCAGCAAAAAGGGCAGCTGCTCACACCTCACATGCCCCTGTTCATATGGGAACACAAAACACCAACAGGACCACATCCTCATAGGCACAAAGGAATCATTTAGGTCTCCCATCTGCACTGTGAGATAGTTTTTTGACAAACAAAGCCCACTGCTAAGTAGTTACACATTTCTATAATTTATTTCTTTATTTTGGGTAGAGTGTTCCATGTGAAATCAGCTCCTGCATTATCCCTGATTTCCCAGTTTATTACTTTGTTTATATTTAAGCTCTTGAGTATGATGTTCCCTGGCATGCCCAGGGCCACATATTTTTAGATGAAGCCATTAAAATGAGTAGGCTGGTATAAAGCAAAGCGTATGTCACAAGGCCCTAGAATGCCACTGTGCTAGACATATGCTGAACACCCCAGAGCAATGATGGAAATTAATATATTTTAATGGGTAACTTAAAATTATATAGACACTAAATCACTTTTTAAATTTTGCATATCTAATTTAACTGTTCCATGCCTGCAGATAGGAGCTTTGCTACACAGAGAGTGAAGTTGTCCTTGCTCTTGGAAGCTCTTCTACAGGCACTAGATACTCTTGAACTCTAGCAGCATTGACCCTTGCAAAACTTAATGGGGAGATGGCCAGAAAGGAATACAACCAAGCAGAAATGCCCCTGAATGCAGAATCCTTCAGGGCAAGTCCATCTCCAACATGCCACACTCCTGACCACTAAAAATGGAAGCCTGACAATGCACTGACAAGGAGGAGAGGGCTCAGCTCTTTAGGGCCAAGGAGTGCCAAGAGACATTCCTAGGCAGGCAACAGGAAGTTTCCAGCTTGATCTCTCAGCACTCTGAATGACACTCTCTGAATAGGTGAAATGAGAGGCTGGGGCACAGCTGGTGCCAGCCTTTGGGGGACTGCAGGAGCACCTTGATGTCTCTGCCCTCCAGGGCACACCAGGGTTGGTGTGGTGCTGAGACCCAGGGCTATGTGGAAAGTGAAGAACTACTATTTAGTGTGAGTAAGCGTGGTCCTGCATTACAATAAATGCATGCACTCCTGTAACACGCTCTCTACATGACTCCAACAAGGCAACAGAAACAGAATGCTCATTTCAAATGCTGCAGCTGAATAAGCAAAATGGCTGAGAATATATTTCCTCCTGTCTTGCTAAAATGACAGCTAGTGTTTCTCCATTTTGCATAATAATGTTCAGTTGTCACAACATAACTGATCCTCCTGTGTATGTGGAATCAGATTAAAAAATGATCATATTAGCTTTCTCCACTTTCTCCACTTGCTGCCTCATGGTATTTCAGTGCCCAACAGGAGAGAAAAGCTTTGCAGCTGATGAATGCAGACAGGCTGATATTAAGAACTATAGAAGTTTTGACAGCAGGAAACCACCAGGCTATCATGCAATATTAAACAACAGAGAGCACCTGGAGCTCTCCTGAGTCCTGACTAGAACACAACTCTGGCAAAGGAAATCCTGTCTGTCAATATTGCATCTGCCAAAAGGAAATATTCA